>NC_051140.1:1808132-2104650 GCF_014839805.1 Manduca sexta
GAAAGTTACTGCAACAACTTATTTGTTAATTTTGCAATATAATTTTATTGGCGTCATAATTAAAAAGTCAACAATTCGCTAATGCCCCACGGCACCCTACATAGGGTGGTTCACCATAAAATAAACATAACCCTATTGAGACGGGCTGCAGGTGGCGCGACCCTCGTCTGGTAACCATATTGTCATACTTGTAATATTTATCCCCTTTGATTTATTATCTTTTGTGCTTTGACGCATTTTGGCAATTAACTTTTTCGGTGTAGAGGTTTGTTGGTTACGTTTCAGTAATAGATGGGGTTTGTATTTCGGATTGGATATGTGAAAGAAAGAAAAAATATTTATTGGCCACAGGTTGGATGGTAAACATAATCTATAATATAAAATGAATCGCTAAATGTGTTGGTAAGCGCATAACTCAAGAACGCCTGGACCAATTTGGCCAATTCTTTTTTTTTTATATTCGTCGAAGCTCAAGCATGGTTTTACGGCGAGAAAATATCAAATAATTGCCGGAAAAACCCTAAACAGTCCTTTTCTTTATCCCATACAAACGTTTTCTAACTAATACGTAGAGTCAATTTGAGCTTTATTGCTATTGTATAAAGTTCACTGTTGTCTAAGCAATGTAGGTGTGTTCCTAACATCAAAACAGTGTGCGTTGGAGCACAAAATATAATAATGTAATGTCGCGTTCTGAAACTCAACAATAGTGATATCGCGGACCCGACTTCAATTTAAAAGACTACAGTTTCCAGTGCGGCTTGCTTTTGCTATGACCATAAACAAGTCCCAGGGGCAATCATTAAGTGTTTGTGGTATTAATCTGGAAAACCCATGTTTCTCCCATGGTCAATTGTATGTTGCCTGTTCCCGTGTTGGAAAACCATCAGATTTATTTGTCTATGCGCCAGGGAATCAAACAAAAATATTGTATATCATAAAGCACTACAATGAAAATAAAACTGATTTTTGTTAATAATTATTATGGTTACCAATAAAGCGATTACTTACTTTTAAATGCTTATATCTGTTTTATTTAATAATTATTTTTATTCACAACGCCCTATCACCAGGGTGAAGGTTCTGTTCAGGAGAATTTTGCCCCGACAATAAAATAGATAGGACAAACAACTGTCATATTACAAATCTTTTGACAGGACGAAGTCTGTCGGGTCGCTAGTTTACAATAAATTTAACTACTTATGAGATTACCACTTAGGTAGGTACGTAAGCACTCAAATACTCAATTAATGTAGACGGTATATGTCACACAACAGTGCCAATAGGACCTAGATCAGATTATGTATATGTATTTTTTTGTATATTTATGCAGCCTTTTGTTTAGATGTTATGGTGCCGATTAAAGGATATTTAATATTTACTAAACCTTTTGTAGCTTATCGTATATATCAGCACTTCGTAAACATTTTTTAATACAATTGAATTTGAATTGCAGAAGAAACTGGCACCTAATGTACCACATACCCCAACAAATCAATAATTTATTATAATTCATTTATTTACTTTTATTGCTTGCTTTAAAATGAAGGAAAACTCCGTGAGAAACCTGCATACCTCAGAAATACTATAAGAATCTACAGAGTATGTGAAGTATGACAATCCGCACTAGGCCAGCGTGGTGGACTAAGGCCTAATCCTACTCAGTAGTAGAAGAGGCCCAGCACCACGACAGTATACAATACAGGGCATTTCTTTTTAGATGTGTTAAATCTGAACAGTTTAAATATTATACGGCTTAAAGATAACTACGCGGTAAAGAACTTCTTCACACAGACATTAGGTTTTAACTCTGAAAATGTCCACTAATTACATCATCAAATGGAACAGTCTAGAAAGTTACTTTCAAATTTCATTAGAGAAACCTACACAGATTGTTTGACTTGGAAAACGAACTCCGAACGTCCCAAATCAAATTTGAGTACTATAATTGACAATAAGAGTATTCATATTAAGTTATGGCTTTCTGTCCGACGCAACGTCCGCGTAGAAGAATTCAATCATGTTTTAAAGTTAATTGGAAATATCTTTACATGACGCTACCTTTTTACCGATATACGCCTTTAATGAAAATAAAACAACAGAGAACAAACATTCTACCGTAAAAACTACATGAATAACAAAATCAGTTCAGTAGATTTAAGACATATGCTAAGAAAGAAACAGACAGAGAATCATTCTAAAAAAACTGATTTGTCTTCTATTACTCATGCCTTTTTATTAAGTACCTACTAGCTTTTGCCGCAGCCCACCCGCATGAAAAAGTTTTTTCTAAACAAACATTTTCCTAGTATAAAAAGTCACTCAATAGTAATGTAGCTTCCTATTAGTGAAAAAAATCATCACAGAGATAAGCGCGATCAAACAAACTCGTCTGATTTATATATTATATCACCAGGTTCTATTGTTTTATGTATAGATAATGTACAAAACCTGCGAACAATTCCTCTCATCAATTTAATTCGCGGCATAGTTATTGCGGAGTTCACATCAAAGCCCATAATTTCATAAACTGGGCCTTTGATCTCGCGCATTATGAAAAATTTTTCAATAAAACACCACAAAGCATTCCACTGATACGTTTGGGGAAGTAGTTGGGGCGTTTGGTATGTCGTGGTTGCTTTCGTATTTATTCGTCTATTAAACACGTATCAGCCTTTTACATTACGATGCTGAATGAAACTGAAGAGTGAAGTCTGAAATAATTCGTCTTTACCTCTGCTAACATTGTGCCAAAATCGTTCGTAAATAACAAATATATTTGCCAAAAATCACGGTTTTGGTTTTCTGATTTGTTGATCATGTTGTAGCTTACTAGAAGTATGGTGTATGTAAGTGTATTTCTGACTTAAAATATGATGTTTTCGCTTCGACAAATTCTCTTTGTGTAGTAATTTATTATTTGCAAATTAATAACAACTCGAGGTTCGGATTCAGCGGTTATTAACGACACTCCACCACTCATTTATATTAATTTGCGATTTAATTAATTAAACGTTTGCGTGTTTTATTAGCATTAGGATATTATGTAAAATTAAAATTACTTTTGTCAATTATTTTATTCGAAACTTACAGTTTTTTATTTTACTTCTATAGTTACAATAAATTATGGTAATGTATTGTCCACTGCTGGACATGGAGCCACCACTACTACTGAGAAGGTTTAGGCCTTAGTCCACCACGGTTATAATAATAATAAACCAAGTACATACCGATCCAGACTTCAAATACTTTTAGATTATTTTTCTTAACAATTCCCTGGTGTATAATTTTCCTCACGATTTTTTCTTTCATCTTTAAAGCAAACGATAATTGATAAACACATATTAAATTGACACAAGAGTATATATACTGCTCTGAATTATACCCTGACTGTATTCTGGTTGTATATTGGTCTTAATAACAACATTGTGTATTATGATAATATATTTATTACTTATAAAGACTACATAATTATTAGACACAGATATGCCCAAGCCTCTCCTAGCCTAACCTATCGGGACGTAAAGTAGGCGGAAGTGACAGCGACCGGAAGGACTCGACATAATGATGTCACTTTAGTAAGTTGAGACTAAATCTCTATGTAATACTGACCATTTGGGAAAACTTCATGAAAACTGTTTGAAGTAGTTTTGGAGATGTGCACTTCCAACAGAAAAGAATTTTAAACGTCGCTGGCTTGTTTTATTACTCTTCTCTTACAAACACGCCGGAGTTCCGGTATTTTCTTATACTTATATATAGATCCTTTCAGCAGCAATAGCCTAGTTGGTTGTGGAACGGTCTGCCTAGACTAATGTCCGCAGGCTCAAAACCCAAAGGCACCTCTGAATTTTCTAAAGTGGGTGTGCTTTTGCGAATTATCACTTTTTTACGCTGAAGGAAAACATCGTGAAGAAACTTGCACCTGAGAATTACTCTATAAAATTAGGGTATTTTAAGACCACCAATCCGCACTCGACCAGCATGGAAGACTAAGGCTTAATACCTCTCAGTAGTAGAAACCCGTGTCAAACAATAGGACAGCATATAAAGGGCTAGATATCATTATTCTATTATTTTACATTTTTTATTAATATTACAATATTATCCACTTACAACTTGATTATTTAAGGCACTCTATTCTAATAAGTTTATATCTACCATATCTCCGAAAATACCTCATCCAAATTACGGTCGGTTATATCTCATTCAGTGGCTCCATCGTGTTCGGCTAATGGCCGCTCGGGATCCAGGAATGACAAATTATTATGTTGTTAGCAAATTAATAACAACTCGAGGTTCGGATTCAGCGGTTATTAACGACACTCCACAACTCTCATTTTTATATTAATTTGCGATTTAATTAATTAAACGTTTGCGTGTTTTAATGAAATTAGAAATGGATTTTATGTTTTTGTTTTAATTAAATATTTTGTCTTCTAAAATCAATTTTAATAGATCTGTTTTATGTGCTCAGTTTATGATGTACTGGATTATATTTTACAGTCAAGTAGAGTGAAAGCATGTTGTATTTCGGTTTGAGAGATATTGTAACTAATATAAAGGACTTATCTAATATTTAAAATGTAAGCATGGACAGCCAATTCAGGAACGTATTAAGTTGGAAAATTCAAATTTCTGATTCATGTTGCTTTATTTCAAAAGTTCGGTTAGACATTAAAAATACTTTTTTTTCAGGATTTTATCCGCGGGTTTTTGTATTGTAATTTTTTAGAAGTTTTGAAGACTACAGCCTTCATTGGGGACTGAGGTGTTGATCGTCCGAAAAATCAAAGTTACAATTTCTTGTACATTCTACAATTTTTTTTAGCTGATGACGTTCCGGTCCACGCAAACTGAGCTCACAGGGTATTGAATATAGAAAAACCGCAAATAAAATTTTAAAATAGTTTTATTACAATGTCTAACATTCGCGTAAACATTAGAAATCATTTATAGGTTAGGTTAGGTTAAATTAGTTCTTATTCCATCTATGAATGCTACTATAATTACCATTAACCGTATGGTGGCAAAATAAATCACAGAAAATAAAATATCCTAGTAATTTTAAATACCAAGACGAACAATACCTAATTTTGGCTGTCTAATCATGAATCAATAGAATGCAGTAACTTATAATTCCTAATACCTTTGCAATTCAGGTATAATGAAGCTAATTTGAATAGTCTCCATTCTGGAAAGATCATATATTAGTTCGCGTAAAATATAGCCGCGTAATATCTGGGCAATAACAACGAACCCAGCTCACTATCTCATTATGTGCGCACCATCTACTGAATCACGGCGGGACAGAGAAGCGGTGGAGTAGCTTGACATATATAATTTTCATCGTGCTAATTATCTAATAATCTATCCCCCTTATTCATAAACGTTATTTATATAAGGACGGAGCATTGCTGTGATAACAAGTCTGTTTCTCAGCTTTGTTTATCTAACAGACAACTTGATTCAAGTTGTTTCTATTTCTTCTTCCTGCCAGCCCGAGCTGGCTTCTTTGTTTACTAAGTATATTTTTCATTTATTTTATTTTCAATATAAATTGTCTTTATTTATATAAGCTAATCTAATTAAGTAATAATTAAATATTCTCATGTACCTTGACTTATCATAAGTGCAACCATGTTCGCCTATGTGATGAATAAAGCATTTTTATTTTATTTTTATTTTATCTCAATATTAGCCAATCAGAACGGCCCTATGTCTACGCACTGCGAAGGCTGTCATGCCATCAGCACTGAGAAACAGACTTGTTATCACAGCAATGCTCCGTCCTTAGATAAATAACGTTTATTAATAAGAGGGTATATTTTTATTTAATTCTAAAATGTTTTATACCATAACCACAATTTCAATGGTAATGGATCTCAAAATTGGATTTGGAAGTCTTTTGCGTCTGCACTCTTCATTCTTGGATTTACTGTGTGAATAGGTATAATTAAATCATGTCTGATTTGAATTTAACTGGGTTCTCTAAATTATTGCTTTGAGATAACGTTGCTATAAGTCCTCATTAATAATAAGGCTTAGATCCCCGTGGCTGCGATATCCTTATAATATTTGAATTTTCAAATTTTAAATATTGAGCACGTATATACGACAAAAAAAATTGAGAATAATTTCAGAATTCAATAAAATAAAATAATGTTATGTACATATTCTTGAAAATAAATACACGTTTATTAATTCCTGGCAGGCACAACCAGGAAATCACAAAAAGGTAACACAAAATATAGACACTCTCATTATCTTCCTCTCTTTAAAGAACGTAGTACTTATTTACCAATGCATATTAATTTAAACACAAATCAATTTTCAGCGTGGCTTACACAAAATCAAAAATATGTCAAACAAGTCCACTCCACAACGTTTCTGTGCCCCAGGCTCGCACACTACCCTCATAACGTCGCCCAATAAACCGTATTCCTTTGTGAACGGCCAATTTGTCATCCATTGTAGGCGCGACGGGCCCGCCCCCCCCTCCCCTCGCCCGCGCATACCGCAGCGCGTAATCGGCTCAAACATTATTGAAACGACACGCGGCATGGAAAACAATTCAATATTTGTGAACCATTTGGATTGGGGACGTCCATTTTATTATGGGAATTGTGTGGATTATCTTCGCAGTTTTTTAAGAGACAAATTTTGTAGATGCTCTTCTGTCTAGAGTATAGGCTGACTTGAAATCTTTGAGTACCACTCCTCAAGGAAATGGACGTGAAGATTTTGAACCAGGTTTGCTGTTGCGTTTAGAGTTACGTACGGTCATTAGAAATGCTTTAAGGACCAAACATTTTCCTTCCTACTCAGTTTTGCCTTAGCAAGCTCTTTGTAAGAGCTGGTGATTATTATAAAGTTGGTATTTCTTGTTGAAGGATTTTTAAATACATTGTTAACGACAGAGAAACGATACAGGATCTACCATAATGAAAATAAGAACGTATAATAATGTAAGAATGCTCAAATAATACGGAAAAAAATCTATTTACAATATGACAAATCTTATTTCAAATTAAATATATAATTTACTAAAACATATTTATATTGCAACAAAAGAGGCTGTGTCGTTACTTAATATAATGTATTTCAATAAAATGTTACCCATGCAACCCGCCGCAACCTTCGAAATTAGTAGACGTTATCATACCATGATTGACAACAAAACAATGCTTATTTAAAAGATTAAAACATTTATTCACAAAGGGCTTATTGTAATCTTTAAATATTCACAAACAAGTGTAACATCAAAGAGTCAATAATAAAAAGCTAATAAGTCGGCGGACGGCCGTCAGTTCCGGCGATTAGTGAGCACCTAATATACGAGGGGCGATATTACGAGTCGGAATTTTAATCACCGAGCGACCCAGCGTTGACAACTTGTATTACAGGGGTGCCAGAGTCCATAAAAATATGTTTTGTAAAGTTTGAAAATATAATGAATGTATAAGTAAGAAAAAAAAAACCTTAATGTCATTTCGGAGAATTCAACTTTCTGTCAGTGAAAGAATTTTAAAAATAGGTACATTCATTTGATTACTACTAGATATTTCTCTCGGTTTCGGCTAAAAGAGAGTTATCTCAAGGTAAAAGACCTATGTGCTTCCCAAAGCCTCAAAACTATCTTTATGTCAAATTTCATTAAAATCCGCTCGGTAGTTTTTGAGTTGATCACGTTCAGAAAAACAGACACGGCGGAGAACTTTGTTTTATAAATGTGTGTAAGGATTTTATTGAAAAAATATCTACAGCAAACATAAACGTCGAGAAACTACAATTTCTGTTAAAGTTTTCACTTCTGTACATAATATAATTTATAAATTTAACAAATACTAAGAGCCTGTTTTATAAGCTACAATTTTTTTTTATCTATTAATTGTATTTAACAGCTATTAATAGTATTAACAGCTGGACATATTAAGACATAATATCTCATGTCTCAGGATGGCGAGCGCAGTGTAATCTATACCTAGTCTTGCCATAAATATTGTAATAAAGAAAAAAGAAAATTGTTAACTGCAAATAACATTTATTACTTTTACAGTGTGTCAGTTTAATACATAAATATAAAACAATTAAAAATATAAAAAGCTTATTCGAAGTGGTCTCCATTGGCTGCAATACAGTCCTTTAAACGATGAGGCCAGTTATCAATAGAAGCACGCACTCTTTCCATGGGAAAATTCTTCACTGCCAATCGTATAGATTGTTTTAGGGACTCCAAATTATCATGGCGTTTAGAGCAAGCTGTACTCTCTAAAACTGACCACAAATCATAATCCAGCGGATTAAGATCGGGACTAGACGACGGCCAGTCTTCAGCTCTGATGAAGTCCGAAACGTTCGATTCCAACCAAGACTGCGTGGACCGAGCTTTATGACCCGGCGCCGAGTCTTGCTGGAAGGACCATACTTGGTTATTGAACATGGTGATGTTAAGGGGCTTAACTACCTTCTCAAGAATGGTATCTTGATACACTTGTGCCGATGTTTTGATACCTTTTCACAAAAATATGGCTCAGTCACTCCTTCATAGCTAACACCCCACCAAACCATCACTGAAGTCGGATAATGTCCACGTTGCACTCTGTCGACTAATTGGGAAGCTTCCTTAGAGCTTTGAGCATAAATACGGTCATTTTGTTTGTTAAAATGTTGCTCAATTGTAAAAATTTTCTCATCCGTAAACAAAATTTTTCTGTGACCTCCCTTTGCGTACCGCTTCAGTAGTTGTTTCGATTTTACCACCCTATTCTTCTTTAAATTATCAGTTAAGAAATGGCCAGTGCGTCTCTTATAGGCTGCAAGTCCTAAGTCATCTTTTAAAATACGCGACATGGTTCTAGGTGCTATCTTCATTTCCCGAGATAAAATCTTTTGCTTTCGGACAGGATTTCTTCGAATTCTTTCCCTTACTGCTTTGACCACCTTTTTCGTACGAACACTACGTGGACGGCCAGATCTTTTCTGTCACAAACAGAGGAGGTCTCATTGTACCTATTAATAGCCCGGTACACAAACATTTTACTAATACCAAGTGTATGGAGAGTTTTAAAAATTGCATTTGGCTCCATACCTACTTTGTGTAATGCTATCACAGCGATTCGGTTCTCTTTATCACCCCACACCATTTTAATATCGCAAAATATTTTACAATGTATTGGCGCCAAAATGAGAAAACACAATGAACAATCGTATAAAAATGACAGATTCGAAATTCAAATGTAATATTTTTTTATAATTAAGTGTAACAGTATTTATGGCCAGACTAAGTACTTATAATAAATCTGTAGAGAGGTCAATTCTGTACATGAAATATATTTCTAAAATAACTATCAGGGGGTGATTAGGGATCGATACTGATGCCAAAAATGCAATTAGTAAAATTTTTGTCTGTCTGTCTGTCTGTCTGTCTGTCTGTCTGTATAACCGTTATAGAAACAAAAACTACTCAACGGATTTTAACGAAACTTGGTACAATTATTTGTCATACTCCTGTGCTGGTTATAGTATACTTTTCAACACGCTACAATTAATAGGAGCAGAGCAATGAAGGGAAATGTTGGGAAAACGGGAGAAGTTACTCCATTTTTTAAGCTTCCGTCGCGTGTGCAACCTTAATGGTTAAAGCTACGCAGAAATCATGTATGACGGACATGTTCTCCTTAAAATTATGTAAAAATATCCCACGACAGCATATGTCTATCTTTTATGGTTGACTCACAATAACACGTGTAACTCCCGATAGCTTAGCAGTTCGAATCTTTCTCATTATATTTGACTACTCTTACGTTTATAACACTCTCAGTCATCCCTATTTAAAAAAGTTAACATTATTAAATATTCCTTAAAAAAGATTCATAGAAATCGGTATAGAAACACCAAAGTTATACATGAAATACGCCAAAAATAAGCCATCACGCGTGAATACTGAATCATGCTATAAGCTTCCTTCGATTTCACCAGGACCCCATCATCAGACCCTGGCAGGACAATCAGACCACCTGCATACCACCATACTTAAAAAAACATCCCAACAAATTGAGCACCTCCTCCATTTTTGAAGTCCGAAATCCACGCGGGCGAAGCTGCGAGCGGAAGCTAGTACTAAATAAAGCTTTGTAATTTTAAGATGTTTCTACTATTTATGGGCGGTCGTATCGCTTACCATCAGACGAACGGTAAGTCTCGTCATTCAAATATAATATAATAATAATAATATCAGCCCTGTATTATATACTTACCCACTGCTGAGCACGGGCCTCCTCTACTACTGAGAGGGATTAGGCCTTAGTCCACCACGCTGGCCTAAGTGCGGATTGGTAGACTTCACACACCTTCGAAATTCCTACAGAGAACTTCTCAGATGTGCAGGTTTCCTCACGATGTTTTCCTTCACCGTTAAAGCGAACGATAAATTCACAAAGAATACACACATGATTTTTTAGAAAAGCCAGAGGTGTGTGCCCTTGGGATTTGAACCTGCGGACATTCGTCTTGGCAGTCCGTTCCACACCCAACTAGGCTATCGCTCGATCGAAGTCTCGTCATTCAAAGCAATAAAAAAATATATATTGCTTAAGCTTTTAAGTGACAACCCTATGCTCAAGTGGCGGGTGCTTGGGTAATCAAAAAGCGCATCACATCCCCAATATCCACTACAACGCATGCCCTTTTTAATACAAGCTTTTTTACAAACGACGCCCTTCGCCAGTCGCTACAAAATTTGACAATATTTTTATTTACAATGGCAAATTGATTGTAGTTAAGGGAAAATGAGTTCTTAGCAGCAATCATGCAGACCGGCGTAATTAAAGCGATGGTTGGGAAAAATAATTATTAATTTGTCAAACGTTATTAAATTTAAACATTAGATTTGTGGCGTAGTTGTAAAATGTATTGGGTGCGATATTTCCGCTCTGAGGTGTCGAGTGCGAATCCAAATTCCGATAAAATTATATTGAGTTTTTCTTCTCAGTAACAACCTGAAGACTATATGTGTGGCCAATATGGAGCTATCGGACGAGCTTATGTTCATCGTCTATCACATCATGGGACAGAATACTAGCAATGAAAAGTGGATACATCAGTAGCGCATCTGTCTATCCCTTCAGATAAAAGGCGTGAATGTCTGTTAATGAATTGTTAATCTTAACAAAAGTCCAACGAAAAATTGGGGACCAATCCGTAAGTGATGCAGGGCTGACTTTTAACAATTACCTGTGTATTGACTTACATCCATAATCTCATTAATTTTATAAATGCAAAAATTGTGACAATGTCTTGATGTTTGTTAGAAGTAACCGCAGGAATAACTGAACGGATAAAAATGAAGTTTGGTACGCTGTTAGATCATATCCTAGATTAACTTTATTATAGCCTACTTACTATACAAGTAATTCGTTTTCATGAGAATGAATAGAATTTTCACCTGATTCCATAGGCGCCGGGCGGGGGCTGCACGGGGGTGCACGTGCAACCCCCTGTCCGGAACAAATGACAATAAAAATAACTGAATGACAATGGGAACAATCGACCACAGAGATTTTATTTTCACATGATTATTATTTGAAAAATAAAAGATAGAAATTTAATGATATTATGTAGTATCTACTTATGCAGATGCACCTCCCTTAAAGTAATCTTGGTGGCGCCTATGCCTGATTTTTAAAATAGATGATGATAGATGAAAAAAATATGTAAGACACGGTAACTTAATTCTCAATATCAAGGCTCGAGATTCAAGTGGAAGCAGTTAAGCAGGAAATCAGACTCTGGTAATAGGATATAGAGACTTTCGCTTCCTCATACCCAGCACTACAACTCCTGTAGCCAGGATCAGCAGTGGCACGTATTTTATAATACCAAGAGGTGAAGCTCGCTGAGTCTCAGGAAACACTAATCTATATTTATCCCGCAACGAAATGAATCAGGGAAGATTAGGGAATTAATTGTCCACTTTCCTCCATAGCAAAGCGGAAGACAAAATATGAAGTAAGAAGGCGTTTTAAATTCTAGTATAGTTACGTTTACAACTAGAAAGCCAGTTGTAAAGCATCACGGATAAAAATTATGAAAGCCTAACCTGAGATGGTAATTGGATAAAAAAAGTTTTTAATTGTTGTCTTTTGAAAATGAATGCAAGATTTGAGATAAACGCTTCCCTGAGCCGACGGTTTTTGCTAAATTAGATAAACAAACAAACAATACAAATAAATCTAGTAATTATTCAAGCCTGTAACAAAAACTTGTTTCGAATCCTGGGGAATCCTATTTGTCATAGAGAATAGCCTTCGATGTCGATTCGTGAGATGCAGAAGGCAATTGCGTGCGATATTAAAAAATAGATTTATGCTTTCAATATCTTCAGGCAAAGCCTTGTTTCGTGTTTTGCTTTGAATGATGACTATGGACGGCTTGCTTTCCATACTAAAATTACTTTTTAATTTTTAACTGCATAGCCTGCATGTCACATATGTAATAAAAGCTTGCATTAAATTTAATTTGGTATTTTGAAAGATTATGAACAGCAACGGTAGTTTACCATCAGAATCACTTGACCAGATCTCTAATATAAAAAAATATATAGCATAATATGTCAGTGAGAAAGAGGGTAGACCTAAGTGACCTCCAAGAATGCCAAAATAGTAAATGCGTTACCGTTCTAAACGGAAATAAGAGAAATAATGCAAAGAACGGAGTATTTGGGTTCCAGAAATCTCATTCACCTTGCAAAAGGCCAATTATGTCTATACTGTATCTCTAGTACTAAGTTTTGCTGGTGGTAGCCGGTAGGATATATTTTATATTCGCCAAGATAGCGACTACTGTACACTAGGTGTTGAACCCGCCATAGTGTCCCACGTAAGTATATCACGTTCCGGGATCAGCCTGTGTATATTTGGTTCCAACAGGCCGGTATAATTGTGTCAACTGTTGAGGGGTAATCATCTCTCGTCAGTCGACATTCTATTGGACCCCGCTCCACTTACCATCAGGTGCAGTGGAGTCACTTTGGCGTGACCGTATAAAAAAATGGTCAATATTAACACTGCCCTCAATCATTTTCAAGCAGAAATAATTAAGGCCAGTGTTATTGGAAAACAAAATTCCAAAAAAGAATTAAAAAAGCGGCCATTTTGAACAAATTGTAAAGGAATACCCGCAAACATCGCGGTGTGATTTTGGCTCATCCAAGTTTTTTTCAGTTTGGTGTCGTATCGGGCTCAGATTATGATATTAAATTGTTTCAACCCGGGGGGCGGGTGGCGCGGTGGGATTTCAGCCCACAGAGGGACGGACTTGGAGAGCCTGAATTTTATTATTAAAGTCAAGTTACTAAATGCCTCGACTGCCTCGGTGGGTACTACTACTGCATGCGCGACACGACAGCGCTCTGAGGTTCTGGGTTCGATTCTCGGGTCGGGCAAGGCTATTTGGGTTTTTCTGCTCAGTATCAGCCCGGAGTATGGAATTTGTGCCCGATATGGCGATAGGCTCGCCCCCTATCACATCATGGGACGGAAAACATTCGGCGAAAAGTGGGTGTCTTGGTTGCACCTCTGCATACCCCTTCGGGGATAAATGCGTGATGTTGTGTGTGTGTGTGTGTAAGTTACAAAATGCATGTACAGGAGTAATGTTACTATTAGAGTTGTGGTCGTAAATTTCACATATGGCAGTTTGTTGCATTACATCTTGGTGTTCTTAAATTATTTTTTTGCGTTGCATGTTGTGTTAGCCTTTAACTGGTTGTTGCACGTTTTAATGGTTCTAAATATCTTTCAAGTGATTCTTTGACGCATATACAGAGTCTGAAACAATTCTCTTTTCCTTTGTTCAGTTTATAAATTATGTAATACCAATTGATAGTTCAGTTATGATAAACTGATAAGGATAAAAAATCTAAATGGAAAAACTAACTATCAACCAGATCAAAAATGTTGAACAGTCAAATAAGTATAAGTAATACAAAAATCGACTGCCGCAAAAACAATACAATACAAACTGTACTTACCTATGTCTGTTATTAAACTTTTTTTTATCAAATTTACTAAGTTGTTGTCTTGAAAAACATATCGTATGTTCGTAAATTAAAAAAAAAAAACACGAACAGATACGATTATACCAAAATTACAAATAAAACAATAACACCACTGTCCAAAACAAAATATTCCCAAGCCCCCACCTGTCCCAATCAAAGGCTTTGCCGACCGCAAATCACGGCGGAACCACACCCCCTAAATCTGGCCACGCCCTGCGCTGCGCATGCGCGGCCCACGCCAATCACGGCCCGCGCCTCTGCCCCCTCCCAAACACCAAATTGGCAATCATGCACCCCCAATTGACCCCGGTGTTGTGTCATTTTTTCCCTCAATATCAATCGGTTAGCTCCGCCCTTTACAATTAAAATTATCCCGTTTTCAATCATAAACCAAGATATGGCGTGGCGCTGCGCGCGCTGTAGCACCGCACTAATTGAGTGATTGTGTACTGTGACAATGTCTATGAGACAATGATGGATCAGAGGCAGAATTTGTATTCGGGCAACATCACGGACCTGCTCGCTGCGTCGTATCAAAACAATGAGCGAATTTCGGCGTTGGAGGACGAATCCCGCGAGAACGCCGAGCGGTCCTCGTCGCCGGTGTCCACTTTGGATGACGGGGACAGCCGACATTCGACTTTCGGCGTGGATTTGACCGGGAAGGCGACAAACCTCGGGGGCAAATCGTTCACGATCGCCGCCATCCTGGGCCTGACGGGGCCTGACGAGGATGTGATGAACCTGAGCGTGCAGGAGCGGCTGCACGAGAATCAGCGACAACTTCAGACTTACCTGTACTCTGGACACGACGTGCAGAGACTCAACGACGGATTTCGGGGGATGGTTGGAGTCCCGCCGGCTTTGAGGCAAGGTAGGTTTTATTCCTTCGAGTGTTCCGGAGTTCTATGTTATTGCATCCTGTGATAAAATAATATACATTTTCTGTAATCAGTTATGTAGTGAAAGATATTAATTTTGTGTCGGTTGTAAAGTAGACTTATGCGGTTCTATGAATGTATTATTTTCTGCTCTTGGATTAGAAAAAAAAAATGCTACAAATAATATCGGTCAAAGGTTATGTTAGTGACCAAAATACATAAACAAAAAGAAAATTTTAATTCACTTACTAGATTGTCTAAAATCAAGAATTTAAGTGGCTCCATACCTACATTCAACATAATAATAAAACTTGACCGAAAAAAATGTGTAACACCAAAATTAAATTTGCAGTTGCTCTTTATTAATTAGTACCTAGTTACTTAAATACTACAGGAAATAAGAATATTTTATTTGAAAAACGCTTACTAAGCCTTAAATGTAGTTACTTGTATATCATGATGTAATTATATCAAACACTTATTTAAATAAGGAAATTTATCCATACATTAATTATTACGACAAAAATAAATAGAAGCAAAATTTTAAGAAAACTTACAACTAACAGCAATAAGAATTTTTTTAGCAAAACAAAATACTTTCGAATGAGACGTAAAACAAAATGATGAGCAGTTCTATTTTTAAATGTGTATTTATTATTTTTAATCATAGATATGCCAGAATCAGCCCGCAATACACAGCCAGCTATAATTAAATAATAAGGTTTTATTAAAACAAATCACGCGTAACCAATTAAAATAAATAAAATTATTTCACTTTAACCAATTCTTTAGGCTGTGTTGGTTTTTAAATGTATAGACGGACAAGAATAATTAATGTCAATACTTTTGAAATGTTTGCACAGGAATCAATAAGTGGGTATGTACCAATTTGGTAAATATAATTTTGTAAAGTGCTAATGTTTAAGAAAAGGTTTATAATCAAAACAAAATATTCATAATTGGTGTTTAAATTTAAATATTATTTTGGTTAGCTACTCGGTCGGTTGGTCTATTAAGGCTGGTATTGTTTAGGTTTTTAAAAAATAGGAATATATAGCATAAATAATTCATTTTGAAAGATTCTTCCTCGTGAACGTGCATGAACTATAGATGTCTGCACAAAACCTACACAAGAGCCAGTGTGAATAAAAAAAACCTTTCTGAGATATAATTTGTTTATATTTTTTTTATCTGATAATAAATAATATAAAATATAGGTTCCAGTCAATTATTTTAGTTAACATGACTTTTGTCAATTGTTTATGAAATGAATCATATACAGGATACTTTACTTTGGTTCTCCACATTTAGGAAAACTTATAAAAAATCAGAACGAAGTTTATTGAAATTTTTATTATAAGATTTTTACTCAAAACTAGATTAAATAAAAAACTTGGTTTATTTTTTATCTGTTTTATAAATATTTTCTTTTATATTTTAACAAATGAACAATAGTCATTTGGCATATTTTAGTTCGCACAACCTTGATAGTTTTAATAAAGGACATTGTCGAAAACGGCCCCAGAATAACAAAGTTGTGACTAGCACCATAATTATTTATGTATTTGCTTATATTATTTGCAAATATGTGTATAAAACGGACAAGCTGCTACATCCAAAATGAATATATAAAAGTATTGTAAATTTGTAAACCTCTGTTCAGTAATCATTAAACAATTTACAAATACTCAATAAATCTAAAAAATTTCTGTACTAACTTTTTAGACAACAAAATTTTCTATAATAATTACTAATTCATATGTTTTTAAAATAATGTTTTGATGGATATTATCTCCTTCGAAAAGTGCTGTTTGTGAGACATACGGCGCGCGGATGCGTAAACGCTCTTAAAGTCAAAGTCGTCGACATGTTTACAACTAATTGTGTATAGAGATGTACCGGTTTGACAAAACGATAAATCTAATTACCGATAATTAATTATTGAAACATTTTAATATATTCGATTTGTGAGGCGATGTGTTCTTTAATTATTATAATAATATTTAATCGAACAGTGGATGCGTCTCAAATAAATAAGTAGTTAGTTTTAGGACTAAATTGATTATAAATCAAGTCGTTTATGAAAAAAGTTTTTTTTTAGTTTTTAATTCATATTGATTTACTTTGTTTATTTAGATTCTATATTAGCGACCCGCCCTGGCTTCGTACAGATAGCAGAGCATAATATATTATGCTAACATTTATTTTTCTGTCGTACAAAATATTTATGAATTATACATATAAAAAGTAGCGTTCTTCTCAAACTCTCTCCATATTAAATTACTATCGGATCCGCCCGTGTGAAAAATTTTCCGGGATAAGGGTCCCGCTAAATATTTTTCCGAATAAAAACAACCCTATGTTGAATAAAATCGATTTTTGTATAAATGATTGATATAATCGATCCAGAATCTAGTCGAGTAGTATCCCTAATTCTTACTTCATTTTTCAATTCAATTTAATGTCACTCACACTTCACTCATCAGAGACAAATAAACTAGACTCTCACTTTCCATATAATATATAATAATTCTCTGACTCTCACTATATCATTGACGATTCGGCTATTATAAAGACTCTGTGCGATTGATTATGATATCGACATACACTGGCTGTGATTTCTGGACTTTGTGAACTGATGTAACAATTTACCTGGCATTGATAACGGATACGAAATGGAAATTGCTTTTTGCATTAATTGTGGCTCTGCTGGTGGATCCATGGTGTTGGAGAACGCGCAGATTCGCCATTATATACAACAATGGACAGCGCCTCGTTTGGTAAGTACATTTTTCTTTAATCGTACAAGTTTAACTGCCGCCAAACTTCTAGTTCGCTCCTCAGTTCCTGTTCTTGGTAACTGCGTGGAGACAGCGAACAGAGTCTGTATACTACCTACTACACACTTTAGCATGTGGCTGTGGCAACTTAAGAGCAAACTGCAAGTATATTGTTGATTAAAAAATGTGTGTCATATGCTTGAAGGTTTCTTACATTTAATTCAGCTGGAAGATTTGAATACATAAATCTGCTTTCCGTGTGACACAATATTAATATATTGCCATTCTAATTTGAGCATAATGTGTTTTTTTTTGTTTTTTTTTTCAGGTTGTAGCCCTTGATCTTATATGTACAGCATGTTGGACCACGGCCCAAGAGCCTATACATACTTCAGCTGTAACAATGTTAGTAGAAGCTGCGTGCTCTGTAATAGAATGTTGGAACTCCGGACTCGGTGATTGTGATTGGCAAAACTGAATTGATAAATAATACCATAACAACAACCCTCCTGCACAATACTCAGATAATATTTTATAAAACAATGTAGGTGATGAGGAAATAAATAATATGAACTAAAAATATTTCTTTTATTTGTTTAATTTAATCCTACGTGCCCTAAGAGTCTACCAAAAGTGTGTAAAATATGCCATGCTTCTGATGAAACGTGAATGCTCAACAGTGCGCCTCTGTCTTTCTCTTCGGGAAATACGTACGACGTACGTATATATAGAAAATACATAAAATCTGAAGGGTACTCATAGAGGATGTAAATACTATAACTACATAAGGTACCTAACCTTTTTATTTATAAAAAAAATTTGAATCAAGTCTTAAAATAGCCTGATTTAAGTAAAAAATAATCAGATACCTACATAGTGATGAATCTTTAGGGCTTATATATATTAGATAGGTACTTATAAAAATAAAAGGCATATTTAAATCGTAAATGATAGGACTATAAATCTACCTTGAACATTGAAAAGCTTTCAATGTTTACTATCAATTATAACCTCAAAATCTCATCGTTTTTTTGGATTGATGCGATATCCCAGCTTGTCCGTTTTATAAATAATATGTCATGAGAATTTATTAATGATTCTAAATATTACAAACATTTTTCCATTGCTGTTGGTTCCAGGGCGAATTATGTATGGGCACAGAACAATGTCCTTTGATTTATTCGCTCACCATGTTCATGACTCTTATCTCCAAGATTTTCTGCCAATAATCTAAATGAAAATCTAAATGAAATAATCTAAAGGGAAATCATAAATGTTTTCTTCAATAACCTCTTTACAATGATTTTGAAAGTATTCCGTGCGGCTTTTTCTACTGCGGTTAAAAGGCTCTCGAATTTTGAATCATCCAGTATTTTTTTTTATACGGGCACGGCAAATCGACCCCACTGCACCTGATGGTAAGTAAAGTGAGATCCAATAGAATGTCGACTGACGAGAGATGATTACCCCTCGGCAGTCGACACAATTATGCCGGCCTATTGGTACCGGATATACACAGACTAGTCCCAGAGCGCGACACACTTACGTGGGTCACTATGGCGAATTTTAACACTTTGGTGGTTGCTATCCGGGCGGAAATAAAATATATCCTACCACCAGCGAAACCTTTCTTGATTTGAGGAATCTCGCAAAAAATGATTTCTTTATTATAGCTGCAAAAATATTCGTAAATAAAGAGCAAAGGTATTGAAAGGCAGGCTGGAACTTCTAAAGCTTTAATAGAAGTTTACTACACCTTGCAGAAGTTCTGTCGCTTCTGCCATGTGTGGGAACTGGTAAATCCTCTGAAGGGCCAACTTGGACTCTGATGGATCGTCTGCATATAGTTTTTGTTAAACAAAAGTAATAATCAATTACGTGGTTAGTTGGCTCTATCCATATCAATGAATTTAAAATAATGTTTTTTTAAATTAAAGCCCGTATTCATAAACGTTATTTATCTAAGGACGGAGCATTGCTGTGATAACAAGTCTGTTACTAACCTTTGTTTATCTGACAGCCAACTAGATTTAAATTGTATCCCAATATTAGCCAATCACAACGGCCCTATGTCTACGCACTGCGAAGGTTGCTATGCAGTTACAATGAGAAACAGACTTGTTATCACAGCAATGCTTCATCCTTAGATAAATAGCGTTTATGAATACGGGTGTAATAATAATTTACAAGGACTCGTAACTTAACTTTTAACGAATCGTATAACGTAGTTCGAAACGTACCAATTTTAAAACTAATGTACAAAATTTACAAACCATAGCACTTACATAATATGGGTTAATGTTACTTAAGGTGGTAGCTCAAGGTCCATTTTCATACATTTTGTTTCGGCTTTAATCTGGGTAACTAAACAAGTATTGGCAAGTAAAGAATTTAAATTCACGTCTAGTTAGTGATTAGTTCTCGCAGTTGAAAGAAAAACGTAAAAATAATTAATAATCATGGATATTTCGGCCTTTAAAATTTAATATGACGAAATTTTAAAGGCAGAAATATCCATGATTATTAATTATTTTTACATTTTTCTTTCAACTGCGAGAACTAATCACTAACTAGACGTGAATTTAAATTCTTTACTTGCCAATACTTGTTTAGTTACCCAGATTAAAGCCGAAACAAAATGTATGAAAATGGACCTTGAGCTACCACCTTAAGTTGCACACTAGATTTAGAATTTTTATCGCGCACCCTTTACAAACCTGTTACAGTAATTAAATTTGTCACTATGATTCTATTTTTACCTGAATACCAGGAATTGAGGACCAATCTACAGCTAGTGCAATCACATGAGAAACCAAATTTTTATCTTGATTTGACGCTGCCAATCCAAAATTGTGAAAAGCATGTTAGATACAATAGCTTTGTTATAGAAAAACCAAGGTTTAACTGAACAGTTTTGCCACACATAATAATGGATGTAGTTTACATCGCATTTTATATAAAAATATGACTTCTCATTTACACAGATGTTTACAAAAGAGATAGATAAACGTGTTTAAACAATTGCGGGTAGCTAAAATACCAAGACCTTTATATAACGCAGTTGTAAGGTGCTTTGGAAAAAAATACTGTCATCCATAGCATACATAAATATATTATTATTTTTAATTTCGTTAACAAAAAGTTAAATAATATATATTTTTATTAAACTTAATTTTTGGTTAGTAATTTTATTATTGATGTGCAGCGTGGCAAATATATGTTTGTTTAATGCTAGCTAGTTATGTGGATGTTATTAATGCAAAATAAAAAGGTTATGTTCACTTAATTACAGACTTCGTTGGCATTATTACAGAGTTCTATGTTAGTTTTTATGTATGTTATAAATTGTATTTAAAAATTTCATATGAGTACTTAAAAATTACAAAAGAGATTAATTCATGTTTCCTTATTTATTTATCTTACGGGTTTTTTTTTTTTTTGAAGGCGGCATTTAGAATCTTGTGATATATTTAATTAATTTAATTTACAATTTCTACAAACAATATGACATAGTACCTTGTAATAGTGGCAGCGATATGGTATAAAACTTTTATTTTTTTTTACTTAGGTAAGTACATTATCAATGGAATGTGAGTAAGAACTTACTATACTTGGGAACGTAATATAATTTAACGCTATTAGTTTTGTTTACCTATATTTACTGGTGGTAGGTCTCTCATATTCGAGAGTCCGCCTGGGTCCTCTGCAATGTCTATTTCTGCCGACAAGCAGCAGCGTGTAGTCACTGTTGTGTTCCGGTTTGAAAGACATTGTAGCCAGTGTAACTACTGGGCATAATAGGACTTAACATCTCATGTCTCAGGATGGCGCGCGCTGTGAAATTAATGTCACAATATTCACATTGTAAAAATGAACACTACCATAGTTAAGCTACCATATTATAGAAAAATGATGTTTAAAATTTTTAATACAGTTTTTTAATTTCGAATAGACAGCTTCTAGAAATACGATTAACGCGCAGTTTTGCTGCGGGGAGCACCTTAAATCAGTGATAAAATAGTTATTGTACTAAATAATTTAGATTGCCAGTGTAACTACTGGGCATAATAGGACTTAACATCTCATGTCTCAGGATGGCGCGCGCTGTGAAATTAATGTCACAATATTCACATTGTAAAAATGAACACTACCATAGTTAAGCTACCATATTATAGAAAAATGATGTTTAAAATTTTTAATACGGTTTTTTAATTTCGAATAGACAGCTTCTAGAAATACGATTAACGCGCAGTTTTGCTGCGGGGAGCACCTTAAATCAGTGATAAAATAGTTATTGTACTAAATAATTTAGATGTTGGAAACTTTTTATTATTGTGTCAAATAATTTGTATTAACTTAATTGTGTATTCTGCCGTGCTCAGATCAAAGGGGAATCCCGAAAAAATCAAACTCTTGATTTTTCTGTCGTTAGATAGCTTAAAGAAATACCCATCTAATGAACTTATCTAAATAACGGTATCTTGTTTAGAACTTGTTAAAAGAGTTTTCTCTATCTCAGTGTTACTTAAAAAACTATATCTAAAAAACTTCGATTATCTCGAAATAAGGTTTCCCTGACATACCGCTTTTATGCTTAGCACGGCAGTATTATAAGTATTGAATGTTTTTTTTTTACTTCAATAAAAGAAAAAAAGTAATGCTTATACAATTAGTGCCTACTAATATATGTATAGCAAAATGCATTTAATGCGGATTGCATTAAATAATTACTTTTCGGTCTCCAGCGAGCATTAGGGAGAAAATTATCTATACGGCGGTTAATCTTACAGCCGTACCCATAGACAAACGAGGCGTTAGCAGTTAACAATATCGTTAAAAAGAATTTTTAAAGAAATTCAATTTAAATAAATATCATTTTTGTGTAATATGTTATTAAGTAATTACGTTTTTATAATGTGGTTATTCCTTCATTAAATTCAATTATAAATTACCATTCTACTATATTCTTCATTTTACAATAAAGTTTTTTAACTTTAGTAGTTTATTTTTAAAAAAAATCTGTTTATTGTGTCATTGATTTCATAATAAAAATCCAATTAAAATTGTTGATTCCGCGCACCAACACCATTAGATAGACAATTTTATAAGGAACATTTTAGTTGTTTAATATTTACAAAAAGGCTTAAAATTGATTTTTTAAAACAATTATTCGTAACTCTGAATATCCACGCTGCAACTCATATGGCGTAAATGTATAGAGCGAATACTGAAGACCATTTATTGAATGATGACCTAAGTGATATCGGCCATACTGATTGGTAGGTCTGTCGTATGTAACATTTTTTTCTTTCACCAAGCATAAGTCTGCAAACATTGGTGGTCCTCTTTATAAAAATCTAGTGTACAATGTAATTAATTAAAATAAAAAATACGATGAAACATTGATGGACCTGGTTATAAGATTTCCAGTGTTCGATGTTAATAAATAAAATAAAAAAATACGAGCATATTATAACACGACAATGAAAAGTTATAATATTGTTTATAAATTAGTCAAAAAACCTTGTGAGGCTATAGAGACGCAAGGCCACATTTTTCTTAAAATTTTACAATCTCAAGTCGGGTAATGTAAACTGCTGCTATGGCAAGGGACGTCTACCATCAGGTGTCCGAATTCCTTTTCGCATTTAGGTGTAAACAAACTCGGCTGTGATCGCTTTGGTCCCGTAAGCTGAAGATTAAGATTCCCAGGGTTCTAAAACCAGGTCGGGTACGTGTTTGAGTTCCTAACATGAATTAGTACTGTATCAATTAAGGAGGTTGATGACTTATGTCAGACTGATATTCAAAAACTAACAACCGGTCAAAATGTCTTACTGACAGATTAAACACTTGTAGTTATATCTGTTGTAACCGACTTCAAAAAAGGAGGAGCTTCTCAATTTGATTGTTTTTTTTTTAAGTTCATTACCTTATAACTATTTACTGGATGAGCCGATTATGACGTCCCTTTTTTTATTAAAAAGCTGGTGCTTTTTGTGTGGCACAATGTAAATTTTATTCTTTGGACCCTTGCCTTCGTAGATACATCAAAACACTTTTAAAATGATGTCGTTAACGTATACTGATTTTTACTAACACAAAAAAAGCAAAAAATAATAACTTTATAACGACTCTAAAATTGGTAACTAGGATAAAGGTAACTTTAAATTATTTTTAGGTTTTTAGTGGTTTTTGAAGGCAGTATAATTTTATATTTTATAATATTAGATAGGAATATCTTAATCTTATCCTATCTATCCCAGGTTCAATATAATTGCTGTCATTGGTACGTTCCGTTTCTTCCAAAGATGAACAGAACTATTAATCATTGTTATAATCAATGCAGTATGTTATTTAAGGCGATATCTCAAGGTCCATTTTCATACATTTTGTTTCACCTTTAAAATTTAATATGACGAAATTTTAAAGGCCGAAATATCCATGATTATTAATTATTTTTACGTTTTTCTTTCAACTGCGAGAACTAATCACTAACTAGAGGTGAATTTAAATTCTTTACTTACCAATACTTGTTTAATTACCCAGATTAAAGGTGAAACAAAATGTATGAAAATGGACCTTGAGGTATCGCCTTAAATCAATTCACGTAAAATCGAATGTAATACATAATGAAAAGAATAATAATTGAAAACGTAAAAAGTTTTTTTTTTAAACATTACTAGTATTCTAGTGCAAAAATAAAACGCTTTAGCGGGTTACTCACTAGAGTTGCGGCTGATATCTTCTAAACATTTTTTTAAAACAACATTACTAGGACTTAGTGCAAAAATGAAACGCTGCAGCACGTAACTCAGAGTTGCGGTTGATATCGTTCCTTGATGTTTGTTAAGCATGCAAAGTTTCTTATATCAAAACAGCAGTTACAGCGTAACATTTACTGTCGAGTTGTAATAGCAAACTCCTTTTAAATTTTAGTAAGGTAATTATTACCTACAAGCCAAATTCTGCATTATAATGAAGGGCGTGTGGCTACCAAAGCAGGATAAAGGCTTGGGAAAAAATCACTTACATGGGAAAAGGAAAGGTGAATGACCCCTAATCCAACCTAATAGCCATATTGTAAAATCCAGTATTTTAATGATCAACTGTCCATTTCGGGCACTAATACGCGATACGTTTAATCCACTTTGCGAAGTTTGAGCATAATTCCCCGCTAACTGAGGGAGGCACCCTCCGGTTTAATTAAACCTCCCCCTCTTTATTTTATTAACCGGTACGTTAAAGGGAAAGTTGCGAAGTACAAAGGACAACCATGTTCATGCAAGATAAGTACAATAAAGTTATTATTTTTTAACGAAAAAGACATGTCATTGATTAATGATTTTTATGTTTACGCAAATGTTAGACATTAGAATTCAACTATATTTCGCGGTTGCGGTTTTTTTATGCGAATGTTAAATATTAAAATTAAACTATTTTCTAGTTTTATCGCGGTTTTAATACTGTAATTTTTTCCTGGCGTTTCGAAGACTGCAGCCTTCGTGATCACGGGGCGGAACATCATCGATAGTTTGGTCATTGATTGTTTTTCTTTTTTAAAATGCATAGTTTATGTGTATGTGCTCTGTTTTGAAATTATCTCGGCTCTATTTAAAAACTAGGAGTTGCTCCCGGCTTCGCTCGTCAAAAACCTTATCTGTTACAAAGCTTTCTAAAAAATGTACAGTGCCAGCACCAACAATTCAAAAAATCTTTTTTTTATACGACCAATGCAAAGTGCACCTGAAGGGAAGTGGAGCGGGGTCCAATAGAATGATGACGAGAGATAATTACACCGGCATTATGTTAATTAACAAGAGACTTGTCAACGCCGACGGCCGCCAGATCCAGAGGATTATACTTACAGAAGTCCAGAAACTATGCTCAATGCCTTTTGACCGAGTTCAATAAAGAGGTTCCAACGATTGCAAATATAAAGTTATGTGTATAGTTAAATTATTTTTCGCTTATTCGACGTTTTTATAATAATAAATGTTTTTATTTTTGCACAAACAAAATATAACAAGTGGGAACACATAAAGTTAAATTATTATTAGTAATGTTACTGTTTATAACTCATTTAAAACAAAACATCAATTGACAAGGGGCCCCAAACTAGCATGTGTTTTGGGGACCAAAATATGAAGCTATAAAATTTAGATATCTAATCTTGTTCTTTCCATTTTTCGTATACTTTTATTTAATTTATATTTATAATGAGCAAGGTGACGAGGTCAGTCGTACAAAAAAAAAGAAGAAAGAAATAGGGCGCGAAACTGAACCGGCTGTCCAGCGGACCACTGCAATGGCGATGCACTTGTGCTTGCATTTTGCTTAGGATATAATATTTTTATGTTCTTGCTCTTTTTCTTATTTATTACCTAATTTGATTAAAATTGTTGTCTTTTTGTAAATAAGTTAAGCTTTGTTATAAGCACAAAATACTGTTTTAGTTTTGAGTTAATTGTCAAAACGCTAAATCTATTTCAATTACTTTCTGCTCTGATTTTACTACAAGACCATTCAATGTATATAGTATTATGTAACAAATTTATATCATAATTATTTATGGTATATTAAAAAAAAAAGAAACACATTTTTTATTATTATTCCCCAGGCGGTATGGCAGAGAGCTTTTGCCTTCTCCTTAAGAAGTAAATCAAATAAAAAAAAAAATTATTATTGCCCTTATTCTTATGTAAACTTGTTTAGGTGTAAACTACTATGTATCAGTTTTATTTTGAGATCCTTATATTACTTTAAGTTAAATTATTTTACTTTAATTTTGAACTAGTTTTTTTAATCTTTAAAGTAAAAATCCTGGTGGTATTTTAACTCCAAAGTCTAAACATGGTTCAGACTTTATTTGTTTTAAACAAAGTTTAAAATTATGGCATTTAATGATTGTTTTTATTCTAGACAGTCCACGGCCGGACATAAGGCCACCGCTGGGACAACTGAAAACCTCCCGAAGCCACTCCTTATCGTGTTCAAATAGGTAAGTGAAAATAAGTACTTACTGTGTTTTATTTTTGGGGAACTGCCGTGGTTATTACCGGGGTTACCCTGCTAATGGTGTACAAGCGATCCCCCGGCTTAGCAACCACGGCAGTCCCATGATGAGTTGGTGGGTCCTACCGCTATCACTGGAGGCGCCAGCTGAAGGTTCGCTGACAGCCTGCAGCTACACGGTCTTAGGGCCCGGAAGGAAGAAGGGAGGGGATAGAGGGAAGGAAAAGAAGAGGAAGGAGTAGGAGTTATTCCGATGGTTGGAAGGGAAAGTGAGGAGAAATGTTCACGAACCTTTATAAACCTCACTGTGAACTTAGCAACCATGAGATACACACGAGCTGTGTGCCTAGGGTCGCGGCAAATGTACCACCGTGCATGGGCGTGCATTTGGTGTGGACATACTTACTTACTATGTTTGGCATACACTGATGAAGATCCTATTGGCCAATGGCGAAGAGTGAAATTTTTGCCAAGGTAACCCGGACAAATAACGTTGCCTTAGTTAACATATCGCGACCAATTTAATAGAAAACAAAAACTAAGACAAAAGTTAATAAAAGGCAAGCCGGTAGGTGTCGGGTTGTACGAGTATGAACGCTTTGCCCACTGTTGCGGTGGGACATATACCATTCATACTGGCTGTATCTAAGTACCTACGTTTATTATTCTTTTTCCCCTACCTCATAAGTTTGTGAATGTATTGTAATTTTTTTTGTTTTTGTTTATTGTTTACTCGATCAGCTGTAATTCAAATCCCGCCATCTTGCCTCTTAATAAGGTTTAAACTAGGAAACCGGTGTTGTTTTTGACAGCTATTTAAGCAATTCTTAACCACCTCTTAACGGTAAAACAAGTATATAAGCAGTTTAAGTCGCCACGTGACGCCTGACGGTAACAATTTGCTCCTGCGCCCTCCCGAGCTCTGATCGTTGTACATTTCGGCACGTGTCGTAGAACGTAGGGTCAACTATTAAAAGCCCGTACTTAAGATACAAGTATTTTAATATAGCGCCCCCATTTGAGAGTTAACATTAAAGAGTATTAAATAGTTGTTTTTTTCTAATCTGTGTCCACCACCGTTGATCTGCGAAACTAGATCATTCCCATCCAAGTTCAGTGCACCGTTAGTTTGTCAACTCAGAAATAACTTATATTAATATCGAATTGGATATCCACCTGCAAGGTGAACAGACGACTTGATCAAGGTCGTAGGAATATGTAGCATGCAGGCCGCTTTCGACAAATCCATTTGGAAATCATAGGGGGAGGCCTATGTTCAGCAATGAATTTCATGTGGCTAATAATGATGATGAATATCGAATTCGTCTTACTTCTATATCCGCATAACGCAGTGGTAACTGATAACTGATAAACTGATAACACAATGCTTAGGAATCCAAAGATCAGCACGAGTTTACAGTTGTTTATGGTTGCCCATGTTTATCATTATGCAAACTTGCTCGTCTCTACATTAACCTTTTGTAGTTCCGGCAGGAGTAAACGGATACGAACGATCTTCACGCCGGAGCAGCTGGAGCGGCTGGAGGCGGAGTTCGAGCGGCAACAGTACATGGTGGGCCCCGAGCGGCTGTACCTGGCGCACGCGCTGCAGCTCACAGAGGCGCAGGTGAGCTCTCACTACTCCACAGTGGTTACTACTTACACCAAAACCATCTACTGGTGCGAATAAAGATAATAATAGCTGCAGTCTAGTTACGTGTCTGCCATTTTTGACAATTCGCGTCATTTTATTTGAGAACATATGCGCCCGCGCAAAAAGCCGGTTTGACGCAGTTTAATCTGGTCGCCTTTGCCGGCGACCAAAAATTAAATGTAATATATTCATTCAAGATCTTGGCACCGTCAAGCTATAAATAACATGGTCCATCCACCAATTCTCCCTTGCGTGTGCATGTCAGACGCTCATTCTCTAATTCTTCGCTAATTCTGAAGTAACCGACACCGGCGATACTTCACCGCATAATTTACATACAAAAGCATGTTGTCAGTTACATAAATTCTACAATACTTTGGTAATCTTTCCACTGACAATCGCTAGTCATAATAATCAATACTTCAATAACATGCAGTCCTCCCCGTGACCATGAGGGCTGCAAAGTCTTCGAAACGTCGGGAGATAAAGAAAAATATTAAAACCACGATAAAATTCGAAAAATAGTTAATTTTAAATGTTTAATAACATGCGTTAAGAAATCTAAAATCCATCACGTGGCAATAAGGTATAATGACCATACCATACCATTCCCAGGTGAAGGTGTGGTTCCAGAACCGGCGAATTAAGTGGCGGAAGCATCACCTGGAGGTGACGCAGCAACGACTGGCGGTCCTACAGCGGCACTCGCACGACCGCGACGACGACGCCTGAGTGCAAAGACATTGATAGTGCAGAATGAATGAAGCGCGCACTATCGACTTTTAGTGGGTTGCGCGCACTTTCGATTGCGAAAAAATCCGACGCTGAGTTTGCGGAGATACTTAATTAAAAAAAAATACATGCCGATTAAAAGTCAATAGTGCACGAAGTTATAAAGTGACATTATGGTTTTGTTTAAGTTATATTTTGCAGTTTTAATCAATAATTTGATAACTGCTTTGCAAAATTATCCAAATTTATTGCGAGTCTATGGTTTTGTCACTATTAGGAATAAATAATTAAGACTATAAAATAGTTGTAACATATTTAATTTAAGTGCGTAATTAAGGTACCGCGTTTAGTTTTTCTCATAAATAATTTGTATTGTCGAATCCATCGACAATATTAGTAATCGCTGCTCATTATAAACACTGATTCAATATTTTTGGCGCCATTTTTTAAGAAGCTGCTGGTGACGTAACTTTTTATACTTACACCTAAAAAGGCACCGTTTATTTGTTTTTTTTTTTTTACATTGCTTCCTAGATTTGTTTCTACATCACGCGACTTAGGTCCAATGGAGATATTTCTAGAGTGTCAATAAACTGTGTAATTAATGTTTCTTTTGTATTTCAAAATAGGTTTTGATTTGACCCTACTATGATGGATAATAATATTTACTTAAATCTATTTGATATTTATTTTCAATTTCTAGTCGAAAGTGTGCGTGGGCCGTTACACTACATTTTATGATTTGTTAAAGCTCTCAACTAGGTAACAATAATATTGTCGCGCAACATGACGCTCAACACTGAAGTTGAAGAACGTCACATTTTTTTTAATTTATATTTTGTAACTATAAGTAGCGTTGGATATAAAACGAGACGCGTCCTTTTACGCCAACATCATGTTGCCAACTTGAGCATCCAGCTTTGCGACTTGCTGCAATTATTTAATACATCTTTAATCTACAAGCAATTATAATTTATTTTCGCCAAAGTATATAGTAATAAGGTAATTCGGTCAGTACTGTAAATTGTCTAGTAATTATTAATAAAAATCATAATTAAAGTGTGTTTTATGTGGCTTACAGTTTCCTAGTAAAGATGAATAAACGATTCCAATAGTTATCTTCAGATCGATCGAAATATTAACTAATAATACTGACTTATTATATTTACATGAAAATTAGACATCGATATAATAAGATTTGGATTTTATAGCGGTGTTTAATATTTGAATTTTCTAAGTTTTGAAGACTTTACAGCCTTTATTTTCACGGGACTTGAGGTATTGACTGAACCCAAAGCTGTTATACTTCAAGACAGTCAGCTCATTATGCGTAAATCAGACCTTCAATAGATAAACTTAAAAAATATATAACTGTATAATGTAGGTAGATAGTGCAACTGACTTTTTGGACGACCAACACCTCAGTCCGCCGTGACCATGAAGACAGCAGTCGTTGAAATGGAAACAAATAAAAATATTAAAAACCACTATAAAATCCGAAAACAATTTTTATTTTGATGTTAAATTAGTCAAATCAAGGTCACCTAAAACATTAAATGCTGGATGCAGGCCGCTTTATACAGGTCCTTATGAAAATCTAAAGACGAGCCCTATGTTCAGGGAAGAATGTAAGCTTTTGACAAGTCCCTCTGGAAATCTAAAGAGTAAATGTTCATTGAACTTTTGTGGCTGATGATGATGGTTCATTGGTATTCCTGGACGGTTAAGTTACGTCATGAACTGACTAGGTCTAGGTATTATTAAACAGTTTATTTATTATCTGGCTTTAGCCTATGTATAATTGAACAGTTTATTTATTAGGCTTACCAGTATTTTTCCAAATGACATGAATGCAGGGGAATATCTACTATCGAGTTATGAGAGAGACGGTGTCGCTAATAGAGTCTGTATTCTTGGTTAGTCAGTGCAGGCCGCTTTCGACGGGTCCATCTGGAAGTCTTTGGGAGAGGCCTGTGTTCAGCATTAGACTTTATGTGACTCATGATGATAATGACATCATCAAGTACACACTTATGCTAACCGTATATTGTAACTAATTAAGTCTGGGCGCGAATTACTTTGTGAGAATATAACTTTATAGAGGTTAGTGTGTGTATCTACGTGGATCAATTATCATCTTCCTTAATATTCAAATCAGGTAAAATTACTTTCATTTATGCACATAATAACACTTATCTGCTAATTCGTTCGCGAATCACGTTAGTTTTGATAAAAAGTTTAATGCGCAAAACAGACAGAAAAGACGTAAGACACGAACGGGGCGCGGACACACGCCTCTTCCGCGTTTCTGGAGTACTTTAAACCTTTCTTTCTGTTCAGTAGCAGCGCGGAGTGTGGAAATTGCGTATATTCGGATCCGGGCAGGCATAAGTGTGTCGGCTGCTGAGGGGTAATCGTCTCTCGTCTGTCGACATTCTATTGGACCCTACTCCACTTACCATCAGGTGCCGGGGGTACATTGGCATGCATGGATAAAAAAAATGTGAGATATGGCGATAGGCTTCTTTCTTATCATATTCTGGGACAGAAGACATGGCGAAAAGTGGATGTTCGCACCACTGCGTACAAAGGCGTTGTGTATTTTGTTTATATATTTTTTTCATCAGCCGCAGGATATCTCCTGCTGAACATGGGCCTCCAAAGATTTCCAGATTGAACTATTGAAAGCGGCCCGCATCCGGCGACTTTAACTTTATTTTTAATTTTATTATGGCTCAGCAATGCGCCTTCACTGCACAACAACATTACAAGCATCCTCGGACGGTCGACATATGCCGGCCTGCATAATTGCTTCTTTACGCTCCGCTTGAAGGACCCCAAGTTATAGGAAGGAGGGAACACGTATGCTGGTAAACCATTCCACAGCCTAATGGTGCAGCACAGATATGAACTACCGAATCTTTTGCTTCGCGCCAAGATGGAAGATACCACCGATCTGTGATGCCGCATGCCAGCACGCGTGGTTCTGGAAAGGAAAGGTAAAGATTGGATAAGATTGAATAATTCTTCAGAGCACTCACCATCAGTTCTGGATTTGTAAATAGGCCGTATAAGCCGCAGCCTATGGGTGGCAGCCTCTTTGGGGTGGCAGATTTCAAAGAACGCTCACTTGATTTAATTAATCATTCGTTTATTTAACTTTAGTGCCTTCCAAAATACAAATAAATGGAAAATTATTAAGTATTTTAGAAACCTACATACAAACATAAAACTATCTACATGGGGCGGCGGAAATAAAGTGGCCTACACTCATAAAAAATATAAATCTGGTACTGCCCACCATGATACAGACATCTTTCTTTATGTAGATAATTTTATTGTTCTATCAGCATTTGTAAACCACGAGGCTCTCGGTTCAATACCCAGGTCCCATAAATAAAAACTATTTTTAGATCGTGGCTTTTGAGGTTACATTTCTTTTGCCTGATAATTAAACCAGATTTATAAGATGGATAAAATCTCGGCTAAATTTGGTGCACTAATTACTCAATTGTCTATCCCTGTAGGATAAAGGCGTTATGTTTATAGAGATATCATTCGCATTCGCTACATCGTCGCGTACATAACTAGTTTTCGCGGAAGTTTGAAAGTGCTGATACAAGGCCGAATGTCTTCCGCATTTCACAGCGCGTATTGTTTATATCGCTTCGACACGATCGGACACTGGCTGGTTATAGATAAAAACTTTCTTAAATATAAAAAAAAAATCGTTGACGCAATAGCTAACATTATTAGCCTTGTGCACTCTGGAATGACCTACCTCCCTCGGTGCCTTGGCGTTATGACTTGTCCTTTTTCAAACGAGGTTTAAAATAAGTTGTTTCACTGTAGGCAGCGGCTTAGTTGTGCCCCTGTCATTGTCGACGTCCATGGGCGACGGTAATCACATACCATCAGATAGGCTGTTAGCTCGTCTGCCTTTGGCAGTAATAAAAAAAACTGACTGCAAAGACGAGATTTTCAATCTTATATTATCGCACCAATCCCAATAAGATCGTAATAGTAATTCCGCTTTTTTTTTGTTATCATAGTTAATATTTACGGTGTTAAATTTTTTTCTTTATATGTGGTGTAAGACTTTGCTTCTTGACAAATTTAATGATTCTAGGTCAACGGGAAATACCCTATAGGTTTTGAATTCCTTGTGAAATTGCAAAATATTCGACATACACAGTGATGACATTTGATCGCGTTGCCTTACAATTTTGTTTTTACAGCTGTAAGAGACTGTAGAACTAAGTATTTATATGAATTTTAACTTGATACTTTTACACGCTCCTGAGTTAAAAGATACAAACGGACAGAGAAATAGGCAACAAAGTTATTATACACGGGCTTCTTTTGAAGAACTGCACCATAAAAATAAATAATTTTTTTTCTGCGTATTCAACAAAAATTAGATACAAATGTAATTATTCCAAATTCGGGGTGATTGACTATATCTATACTATTATATAAAGCTGAAGAGTTTGTTTGTTTGTTTGTTTGTTTGTTTGTTTGTTTGAACGCGCTAATCTCAGGAACTACCGGTCCAAACTGAAAAATTCTTTTTGCGTTGGATAGCCCTATGTTCGTGGAGTGCTATAGGCTATATATCATCACGCTATACCCGATAGGAGCGGAGCAGTAATGCTTATCTCAGGAACTACCGGTCCGAACTGAAAAATTCTTTTTGCGTTGGATAGCCCTTTGTTCGTGGAGTGCTATAGGCTATATATCATCACGCTATACCCAATAGGAGCGGAGCAGTAATGGCTAATCTCAGGAACTACCGGTCCAAACTGAAAAATTCTTTTTGCGTTGGATAGCCTTTTGTTCGTGGAGTGCTATAGGCTATATATCATCACGCTATACCCAATAGGAGCAGAGCAGTAATGGCTAATCTCAGGAACTACCGGTTCGAACTAAAAAAAATCATTTTGTATTGGATAGCCCTTTGTTCGTGAAGTGCTATAGGCTATATATCATCACGCTATACCCAATAGGAGCGGAGCAGAAATGGCTAATCTCAGGAACTACCGGTCCAAACTGAAAAATTCTTTTTGCGTTGGATAGCCTTTTGTTCGTGGAGTGCTATAGGCTATATATCATCACGCTGTACCCAATAGGAGCAGAGCAGTAATGGCTAATCTCAGGAACTACCGGTTCGAACTAAAAAAAATCATTTTGTATTGGATAGCCCTTTGTTCGTGAAGTGCTATAGGCTATATATCATCACGCTATACCCAATAGGAGCAGAGCAGTAATGGCTAATCTCAGGAACTACCGGTTCGAACTGAAAAAATATTTTTGTGTTGGATAGCCCTTTGTTCCTGGAGTGCTATAGGTTATATATCGTCACGCTATGACCAATAGGAGCGGAGCAGTAATGAAACATGATGCAAAAACGGGGACAATTTATTAGTTTTGAGAGCTTCTGTTGCGTGCGCTGCGTAAACGGTTAAAGTTATGCAACAATAATGTATGACGGGATTGTTCCTCTTAAAAAGTTCTACAAAAATATATAATAAAACAAAGTCCCCCGCTGCATCGGTCTGCCCGAACGTGTTAAACTCAAAAACTACCCAACGTATTAGGATAAAATTTGGTATGGAGACAGTTTGAGACCCTGGGAAGAACATAGGCACCCGGGAAAATATATAGCGTGACTTTTATAACGGAAAACTTTAGCCCGAAAAACTTTATAACGCGGGCGGAGCCGCGGGCAAAAGCTAGTTGTAATATATTTAGATGAAGCCGGAAAAAAATATTATTTAAATATATATTTTTGCGGAAATGGACGCGACCTCAAAATTCTCGGCCACGTTCGATGATACAAGGTTGATCATTAACGACTCGTCCTGCGACATGCCAACAGCTTATAAAAATAAACAGTAAACACTAGTGGCGAAGGGTGAAATTTCCTTAAAGGTAACCCGACATAACATATAGATACCAATATGCATGAATGCTGTCTACAAATAGTTTTAATGGTAATTAGATTTTATCTAAATTACTGCCTCAGTCGGGTTATGCCCTTTACAACTGGCAAATACACAACATGGCGGGACATTTTATTCTTCATTTTCACAAGACAAGCACGTAACTGACGCATTGGGCTTTCAGCTAATCACAAACATTAAACGACGTCGAGCGCTGACAATCTGTCAGAAGCGGCCTGGAGTCTGCACGTTTCTAGGACCTTTATGAAACCGTCTGTCCACATTACAAGTGATCGTGTGACTTGCCGATGCGTCTATAACTTCTGTCTTTAAATCAGTTTTGCATCGTAAAACCATCAGCCCTAAAAACACTTGGAAATTTCATGATATCTAACAAGAAGTATCATTAACACGTTATGATATGGCGCCTTGTAATTGCTGTTTAATGATTACACCTAGTTTCTACAGAGCTATTAACACACTTTGTTTTTGTAAACGAGTTAGCGCAGTTTTCGACAGTAAGAATACACTCGCGGCTTGTCTTGGGGGTAGGCAGAGATTGTGTCTAACATTTCGCTATTTATCCGTATCATGGTTGACTAATACTGGGTAATTAAGATATATTTAATCGAACGAAAAAAATCTGTTAATTGCCACGGTGGCGTGGTTGTATTACAGTATGACTGGAGTGTTGAGATCCCGGGTACGAGTTGTAGATCAGGCAAAGTGATATTAAGTTATTCTACTCAGTGTCAGCCCGGAGCCTGGAATTTCCCAATATGGCGATAGGATGGACCCCTATCACATCATGGACGGAATATAGCGGAAAGTGGGTACATTAGTTGCGCCTCTGTCTACACTTTCGGGGTTAAATCGTGTGTGAGTGAAAAAATCCTAACTTTATTTTTGAAATTAATGAATGGGACCCATTCGGTACTCACACCATGGAACGATACATTTATATCTTTGCAATTCTTGTTTTTTTTTCTTTTTTATTATTTTTCATTGTTATTTCTTTTATGTGTACTATTCCTCGTGTCATATTTGTTTTGTTTTTATAATTTCCTTATTTTGTTTGTAATTTGTCTGCATCATGGTGTTGTGCGAATAAATAACTTGTATTTTTGTACTTGTATTTGTAATAAATTATAACTCCTTGTCTTAGCATACCACAACTTCACTACCACAAAACCTGACGTGATTAGAATGAAATAAGAAGCATTTATTTACCAATCTATTAATCATATCAATGACTAACTTTACCTGCGGCTACACCCGCGTTAAAAAGTTTATCCGAGATAAAAAGTAGACCACCCAGGAGTACGAGTAATACGGCTTCCTACTGAAATTTACTTATTTTATTAACCTAACCTAGTTCCTGAAATTAGGGCGTTCAAAGAAACAAACTTTTCAGCTTTATATATTAGTATAGATTTGTTTTTATTGTGGAATAAACAATTTGCGAGAACCATATATCGCCATTCCTTTTCTTCTCGTTTGTTTATTTTAATACTAATAACGCATTTAATTTGGCAGCTAGTATATTGTAGAGATCAGTTACCAGGAGACCCAAGAACTCTTCTTCCGTATACAATAAAATAAAACCACAATATTAACTGATTAAAAAAAATATTGGTAGGAAAACGACATTTAAAACTTATAACTAAAAGTTGTCTCATCCGAAAAAATAAATATGGCCACCTCGTCACAGCGGTCATTGATTGGAACAAACGAAGGGCGGTGAATAAACTCATTTATTACAATTCTCGTTTTTAAATTAATTTTATATACACAAAGACATTTAGTAATATGGTTACAGATCGGATATCAGGACCAAATTTGTGCTCAAAGTTTACCAATTGCTAATAAATCGTTGTACTATTTGAAATGTTTAAAAAAAAGCGGCGATAGCCTTGTTGGTTGTGGAACGGACCGCCGAGACGAATGTCCGCAGGTTCAAATCCCAAGGGCACACACCTCTGACTTTTCTAAAATCATGTGTTTATTCTTTGTGAATTTATCTTTCGCTTTAACGGTGAAGGAAAACATCGTGAGGAAACCTGCATATCTGAGAAGTTCTCTATAGGAATTTCGAAGGTGTGTGAAGTCTACCAATCCGCACTAGGCCAGCGTGGTGGACTAAGGTCTAATCCCTATCAGTAGTAGAGGAGGCCCGTGCTCAGCAGTGGGCAAGTATATGTATAATACAGGGTTGATATTATTATATTATTACATAAAGACATTTAGTAGTGTAGTTACAGATCGGACAGCAGGACCAAATTTGTGCTCAAAGTTTCCAATTGCTAATAAATCATGGTACTATTTGAAATGTCCGTGTGACAAGATGCCACAGCGTCCCTAGATATTAATATAAAAATAACATATTTACAGAAAATATACTAAAATGCGTATTAAAAACGTGCAAATCACGATATGAAAGAAATTTTAAGTATTTTACATTAGTGTTTTACTATTACGGTAGATTTAGTAACCATCGCATGTGCGCAAAATTTTTGTATGTCAATCTCAATATCCGCTCTATAATATTTTAAAACTCTTTGCATATACATAAATATATTTTTTTTTATAATTATTATCGGCAAAGGAAACTTAGCTCAAACTTCATACATATTGCACAAACGCATTTCTTTTTAAAAAATTTAATTGTACTTTTGTTTATTAGTTATTAAGTCGAGGAAACAAATATTTATGGATAAAACAAACATTTTTTATTGAACCTAATCTCTTGACTGACACGAGGCTCATTACCTACTACACTGATGTCTCGGAGGCATTAGAATTGGAGAATAAGGTTTCCCTTAGTATTCTGTTGTGTTCAAAGCTAGGTAATACTAATTGTAGATGCAAGTGAAAACCACGACCTGTAAGTTACGTCCGTGCTGTTACGAGCGCTAGGGATGTGACAATATTTTATCGACTATCGATTAGAACAATAAAATTCAATATTCGCCCCTTAAGTGCAAAAAATTTGAAATCAATGTGCATTTTTATACCAAGAGTATAAATTTACTGTTAATAAAAAATTATATTGCTCGTAGATGAGTAAGCGTATCGACTTCTCATTTACTGTATCACCCAGAGTAAAGAGTTTTATATTTCTGAAACAAAAAAGCGAAGTTACAGAAAAGTATAGTCACTGTTGAGTTCCGGTTTGAAGAACATTGTAGCCAGTGTACCTACTGGACATAATGAGACTTATGATGTCTCAAGATGGCGAGCGCAGAGGAATAACAAACAATACTCTGTAATTCAAGATGGATGGTGTTTCTACTATTTAGGGCAGTCGTATCGCTTACCATCAGACGAAAGGCAAGATCGTCTTGTCATTGAAAGTAAAAAAAAAGTGTCAATAGTACAGCTAAAAATAGTTTTATGCTAGTAACAAGCAAACAAATGCTGCCATCGGCCAATAATTAAATTCAAAACATATTCAATGATAAACACACATTTAGGTCAGCCACGTTTATCGTCCTAGACTAGTAGTGTTCGTCTCTAGTCGATAAAATATAAACGACATTAAAATATGATAATTAGGTGCACCAGTCGTAAACTGGCTTCCGCGTTTATAATGATAGTTTTAGAGATACGCATTGCCTTCAATTATCGATAAAATTCGAATGAAAATATGCGCATCGATAATATTTCATTTTATGTTGTTATTTTTTAATAGTCTGTCATCATGTCCTCATATTTTATTAATTATGTGACTGTCGACAAATTTTGCTAATGAAGAGTGTAGAGAAAATGATTTTTTTAAAATTGTAGATTATTTAAAAATATACTGTCTTAGTAGAAATTTAAAAGAAGACCTACGAGTTTTATTTACCACTAAGTAGGCAATCCAGCAAGCGAATTACTAATTAATTAATTATTAATTACAGCTGATGCTGTCAATCAAAACCATTTGGTCAACGGTCACCAATTTCAAAAATCATTTAAAACCTTTATGCTAATACCACTATAAAATTTCCGAAACATTTTTATCGACAACACATCGCATCACTAGCATTTAAACGTTGGACTCGGCTATCGAGTCATTTTGTTTACTCACAACGCTCGCGTAAGACGGCGATCAAAACAAAAACAATATTCTCATAATGTGTTTACATTGTTCGGTGAACAGACGTGATTAAATGTGTAATAATTGTAATTCGAATTAAATATTTTTAAATAATGGATAGAATCGGTAAGTTTTTTTTATTATTATAAGTGTCTTTTGGTTATTAAAACATCTCGAATTATTGTGTTTTTATCATAATTAAATTACTTCTAATTAAACATGCTTAAATACAAAAGTTAAAGGCAAATTACAGATTTTAAAAAGTACGCATACAAAAACTTTATTAGATAATTATACGAAGGCAAATATACGTTAATGATACTACAAAAATATAAGTTCAATAACCCAAAAATAATATAAATTAAAATATAACACTATGTTTTTTGTTGAAAAAGGTTCTAGCCCCCTTGTCATTGAATCAGAAATGTCAAGATGAGACCCTTGGGTCGCCCAATGTTTTCCCAATCTGGGAAGCTTTACGTCGGGTCGCAATATCAGTGACCTCAAAATAAGCACTCTACCCTCCCTGAGAGTGGGCGGTAGAGGTTGTTGTTCCTTGTTTTGAAAAACAAAAATATAGTTCAAGATTGGGTGCGATAGACTCCATATTCCTTGCCTTATTTCAAATTTTGATCGCTTTCACTCCAGCATCTTTAATGGCGCTGTTGAGTTGTACACCGTGGAGTTTAGAGTTTGAGTCTCATTTCGGGTAACGATTTCATTCGTCCATGTCGGAGGGAGAGATAATTAAGGACAGGATTAAAAAGCGTTGCAACTTAAAATAAATCTTAAATCTTTGGTTGACCACTTACAACCAAAAGGCAATACAAAATTAATTATTTAAATACATATTTGATGATGATTTCACCATACTAAGAAGTTTGTATAATTTTAAAAGACTGCTACAATGTTGGTACCTCAATTCCAAAGAATATAGTATAATGTATTAATTTGTAAACCTAATAGTAAAGACGTGTACAAATACTTGGTAGTCCTTGTTAAGCACGTTGAGCAGACGGTGTGCGCGATTTGACATAATATGTATAACTAGTCCGCGTAAAAAAAGGTTTTCCGGGATAAAAGTCCCGCTTTACATTTTCCCGGGATAAAATATATTCTGTATTTTAAGTTAAACCTCCAGTAATACATCGGTGAAAACTGCGTTGAATTCCCTACAACAGATTTAGTGTGATCGGTGTGCAAACATACAATCAGAAAAAAAATCTAAAACCTATTATTCTGGCGTCTGTTGTTCTAATAAAGGCCCCCAATATTGTTTTAATATCTATAAAGTACAAACATCGTCCCATTACAATTTTATTATATGTTATAAATATTATAAATTCGTTAGCCGAGTTTCAACTATTGTTTGACTGCCAGCAATTATTATCGCGATAAAAAATAGCACACGTATAGCTAATGAGTTTATCCTATAATACGGAATAAAAATACACGATAATTATGATTTAAAATTTAGCTCAGTTGGTAATTGAACTTCTGAGACGAAGGTAGCACATTCAACGAGGTACATATAAAACTTAAAATTTTGAAAAGATCTTAGTCAATTATGAATTGCTTTACCGGTGAAGGAAAGCACCGAATGAAACCCTACATGAGACATCCAGGCCAGCGAGGTGGATTAATATATAAACCCTCCTAGTGGTAGAGGAGGTCCGTGCCCAGCAGTGGGACAGTATATAATATTCTGGGATGTTAACTAGGTATATAATAATACACAATTATAAGTGGCGAAAGCCTAGTTGGTTGCGGAACGGACTGCCGAGACGAATCTCCGCGGGCTCAATCCCAAGGGCACGTATCTCTGACTTTTCTAAAGTTATGTGTGATTTTTTGTAGATTATCGCTTGCTTAACGGTGAAGGAAAACATCGTAAGGAAATCTGCATACCTAAGAAGTTCTCTATAAGAATTTTTTAATTTTTAAATTTCTCACTAAGCCACCCTGATAGACTAAGGCCTGATACCTCTCAGTAGTAAAGCCTCTACCTAGGGCTGGTATTATTTAATCACACCTATTTCCCTTTTTAGAGAAGGTAGGCTACCTTTGTCAGTTCTCAGATAATAACGAGTAAGACTATGTCTACTTACCGAGCAAATTCCAGACCCTATCATGAGCCAAATCCGATCATGCTTTCGGTCTGTGATGGAATTGTGATGACCGATAATACTGACGATAATATTATCTATATTAATGCGAAAATGTTTATGGATATATGTTACTCAATCACGCCAGAACGTCTGAACGGACCTGGATGTAATTTAGTACAGAGATATAGAGACTTTCCCGCTCTCACACCCACCACTACAACTCCTGTAAGCCAGGATCAGCAGTGGCACGCATTTTATCACACCTAACGGTGAAGCCCGGCGAGTCTCAGGGAAAAACTAATTTGTCATTATCCCGCAACGAAATTAATCAAATAGAAAAATAGGGAGCAGTTGGAAATGTTAATTGTCTACTTCTCTCCATATCAAAACGGGAGATAAAATAATGTACAAAGATATAGTCTGGGATAGCGTATAGGCTTTCTATCCCAAGTAAATATATATCATACCTTTATCCTGGAAGATCTTTCTCACGCAAGCGGAGACGCGAGCTAAACCTAGTCTTTAATAACAAAGATATCCGAAGCTAGGCAAACGACCTTTAACAAAGAAAGTGATAATAATGATAAGCGAACTTAAATAATAAACTATAATCTTAAAAATACTGATAAGACAATATTTAATGTCACCTCTCCGAATATCTGAGAAAGAAAGATGGATTATATTTGAAACAAACAATTTAGAGAGGTGCACAAATATGCTATAATATTGTGCTAATAATAAGACTCTTCATTTAGCTCCTTACTGCAGTAGAGGCTCACCGATACAACGGATCTGAATCACAAACAAACTACAATGCCATAATGATGTCAGCCCTGTATTATATACTATCCCGCTGGTAGGTATGGGGCTCCTCTACTGCTGAGAGGAATTAGGCCTTAGTCGACTACGCTGGCCTAATGCGGGTTGGCAGACTTCACACACCCTCAAAATTTCTTATAGAGAACTCCCCAGGTATGCAAGTTTCTTCACGATATTTTCCTTCACCGTTAAAGCAAGCGATAATTCACAAAGAATACACAGTCCTTGGATTTTGAACGTGCAGTCATTCGTCTTTGCATTCCGGTCATTTTCCATCTAGGCCATCATCATTTGGACGTGATGCTATGTCTAAATGCATGGGTTATTCTCGCTCAGATCGTATTGAACAGAAAATATGCTCAACTACTGATGCATTAACTTCTGCTTACCCTTTGCAGACATGCGTGACTTATGCTATGCCATTACGTTTTCAGGTTCGAGAGGATGTAACGTCAGCAGCTTGGACACCATGTACACAGATTTTGACGGCTGGACCAGAAGATTTACACAGATGTATAGAAGGTGATATTTCGTCATAAGAGTACAAAATAACTAGTTTTTTTTAGACATGCACGGCAGTGACCTCACTGCACCTGATGCTAAGTGAAGTGGGATCCAATAAAATGTCGACTGACGAGAGACGATTACCCTTCGACAGTCAACACAATTATGCCGGTCTGTTGGAACTGGATACACACTGGCTGATCCCGGAACGCGACACACGTGAGCCATTATGGCGGGTTTTAACACCTTCATACGGTGATCGCTGTCCGGGAGATATGATATATATCCGACCACCAGCAACAATAGTTAACAGCAATTTGTAGGATGAACAGAGCTGGAATTTGAAAATACTTGTACTCGACTGTCTTAGTGGCGTAGATGTATTGCGCGCGCTATGACTGCCGTTCTGAGCTCTAGGGTTCGCAGCTCGGGTCGGGCAAAGTTATATTGAGTTTTCCTACTCCAAAACTAACCAAGATATGGCAATCGTTAGGTCAAATTATCAAACTGATTGCATGAGTGGACAATTTTTATTAAATATTTGACCGTGTACATATGCATACACGACCTATTTATTAACTAATGACATATTTCTTAAAAGAAAGAAATTGTGAGCAAACCTGCTTACCTTAGAAGTTCTCTATAAGAATTTTGAAGGTATGTGAAGTCTACCAATCCGGACTAGGCCAGCGTGGAGGACAATGGCCTAATCCCTCTCAGTAGTAGAGGAGGCTCGTGCAGTAGTGAGACAGTATATAAAACAAGGCTGATATTATTATTATTTATTATAATTGTTACAATAACTCAATATTCCATACTGATTAAACTGAAATATTTACTAATATGTATGTTGGTTTTTAAGTAATTTTTAAACCATCTGTGTTAATTATTGCAACCGTCGATTTTCTAATGGAATGCCAAAGGTGTCTTCGGGGTCAAATATAAATTAATATTCTAGGTAATAACCTTGAGCCAATGAAACAAGTGTATGTAATATATAAAACGTATTGTCGTACCATAACAGCAACAATGTGCTAGAACTTTCACACACACACACACACACACACACACCCACACACATCATGGATTTATCCCCGAAGGTGTTTGCAGAGGCGCAACCAGGGCACTCACTTTTCGTCAAGTGTATGTCATCCCATGATGTGATAGGGAGCGAGCCTATCGCCATATCGGACATAAATTCTAGACTCCGGTTTAATACTAAGCAGAAAACCCCAAATATTCTTTGCCCGACCAGGGATTCGAACCCAGGACCTCAGAGCGCTGCCGTACCGCGCATAAAACTACGCCACTGAGGCAGTCACTAGCACTATTGCTTGTGTTTAATGAGATATATCCTACTACCGCTTGCACAATGCACATATTGACATAATGCCAATATCTAGCCAGACTTAAATATAATTTATATGATTTGCATATTATATAAGTGTATGTTATGTAATTGGCACACTATCGGCTTAGTGCCGGTTTGTCACCTGAGCAGCGGTTAGCTTACTCTACGTGTAACCTTAGAAACAAAGAATAAAAAATCCGCCGATTTTAATAGTTTCGTTAGTAAGATTGTAAAAAATGGTCCTTCAAGGCGACGAGGCCTCGGTCAGTTACCCGGTTCGCTTCCCAAAAGCCGCCTTCACACCTGGGTCCCTCATTGAAAATCAGCGCTACAGTATAAGTTAGGCTGTTCTGCAATAAGAAGCTGAATAAGGGTTCCCATTGTTGGCAAAATATGATACATTCGTGTTACATTTTTAATTATACTTGTCATTTTTTGTCTCAACTATGAAACCTTCTTTCTTTCTTTAAAGGTAGATTTACAAATACATTTTGTAAATTACTTATTAAATTACTTATTAAATTCCTCATTAACATAAAGTTCTTTTTTCATTTCAGGTCGACACATTTCCCCGCAGAAACTAGAACGACCATAGACAAAGCGGAATGCATCGACAACCGATTAATATTACTTAATATCCATAATATTTTATTGAATGGACCGAAGAAGCCGCATAACGAAATATATTCAAATGATTATTTATACCACACCGTATTCAGATTTGTAAATGACAATCAAAAGAAAGTATACATATGTAAATTGTGTCTTTTTGTTTTTCTTTCATCTCATTTTTAAACAGTGTCATTTTGACATTGCTTAGGTACTAAACTAAACCTACTTTATGTTATTTTATGTTTACTTTCCGTATTTCCAAAAACTAATTGGTTTGGAAATAACTCTACAATAAGTTACATGAACCATAGATGTAAAATAAAAAAGTGTAAGTTTCCTAAAAAGTAAATATTACTAAAAATTAAAATTGATTTTTCGCGGCTAATGCCATTACTACCACTCTAAGAGAATTCATCGCAACGGCAACATCACACATTCAGTGAAAAATACACACACGCCCCCTATTCGCAGTAAACTACAAAATGATAGAAGAATCAGAAAAGTAAAACCGATATATTTGGTGAAAATATTCGTTATTCATGGATGATTTTTGGCACAACGTTAAAGGTGAAGACGAGTATGTGGTTTCATTTATGTACGCAATGGCAGACAAATGACGAGACGGGCGACCTTCTCGCCTGATGGTAAGCGACAGGACCGCCCATAATAGCTATATTACCAACAAAACCCGAACTTTAAATTAAAAAGTATTGTTTACCTGTTACTGTAAAAGCAATGGCGTTTCCATCTTAAAATGTATACCTACTAAGATTTTAAGTTTAGTGTCCAGCAATTATATTTACCTCTTTACGAAGTCCATCATACCGGAACGCAACCCTACTGCTGCTACTGCTACTGACTCTCTCATACAAGATCTATCACCTATTACCTTATTATCATAAATATATATGCTTTGGATATATATGCGTGTGTGTATGAATACGAATTATCGAATTTTCTTCTTCAGCTATCGTAATCCCACTTATTACTTGTGATAAAGTAAAATAAATATAAAGATAAATTGTATCATAATATATTATTCTTACATTAAACAAATACTTGTCTAAAAATAAATTATTTGCACGTAATCATAATACATGTAATTTTATGTGACCAACGCCATCTAGCGACAACATTATGGTAAAGAGAGATGTTTCACCTTATCTAAGTCGTTCCAGAATCTAACAATCCCAATTTGAACTTAGTTTTCTCATAATTTATTTCAGAATCATATTGACACGAACCCGTGAAGAATTACTTTGTGTAACATTTCGTGTGAAAGTAGAGTTCCATAATTATCTATAGTTTTACGTCGTTATATGTAAAATTTCCAAGATCTAAACAGATCCTTGTCTTCACTATAAGCCGGCAGCGCATCAAAAATTTCTTTTGGTTCATGATCTAACAGATATTACATAAAAGTCATTGGACTCTGATTGCTATGCTATTTAAAAAAATAAAAGTATGCATAATAAAGCAGGCTGGTTGAACGCTGTTCCTTTTTCAAATATCGTGACGCATTTTCGAATCGATAAGTTGCAAATCATAACGATTCTAAAGAAAATACTTAAGGTGGTAGCTCAAGGTCCATTTTCATACATTTTGTTTCGGCTTTAATCTGGGTAACTAAACAAGTATTGGCAAGTAAAGAATTTAAATTCACGTCTAGTTAGTGATTAGTTCTCGCAGTTGAAGAAAAACGTAAAATAATTAATAATCATGGATATTTCGGCCTTTAAAATTTAATATGACGAAATTTTAAAGGCCGAAATATCCATGATTATTAATTATTTTTACATTTTTCTTTCAACTGCGAGAACTAATCACTAACTAGACGTGAATTTAAATTCTTTACTTGCCAATACTTGTTTAGTTACCCAGATTAAAGCCGAAACAAAATGTATGAAAATGGACCTTGAGCTACCATCTTAACGCTGCCATTGTGAATAGACTTTGTAGTCTAATAATGTTTTAAATAGAAACATCACAAATTAAAGCATGTCCAGGAAAATGAACAATCTGCTTTGGCAGCGACACCTTCATATTTTAACACGACATGGCGAGGGTTTTTATTTTTCTGGTAAGGCAATAGTAACGTGCACGAACTATAGGTGGCAGCACAAAACTGATACAAGGGCCACAGTGTGGATAAAAAAAGTAACTCTCCAGACCTATAATTTGTTTAAATTGTTTGATTGTTGTTTAATCTGATAAAAAATATAAAATATGGTTTCCAAGTGATTATTATTAAAAGGTAGCATGTTCAGAATATGATTTTTGGATGGAAGTAGGCAAAAACATGTGATTATTTTCACCTAACTACAGACTTGTTTGAATTTAATATTAACTATAAAATTTATTTTTACAAACTACTTTGTGAGATATTTTCTAAGGCATTTGAAACTCATATTTACCTGTATGATATTATGTTTTTTATAACATTTATTTTACGACAATGCCAAGCATTGATAGGGTAAAAGATTCATATTGCGCCACTAGATGGCAGTGCTTCCGTCATATACGTTCCCTATCTTTAAATTTAATTCATTGATGTCAACATTTACCGTTAGATTCGTTTAAAATATCACCTCAGTGCAAGTTTATTTTCCGACGGAAGTTTTATGCTATTAATTTAAGTATAACTCCCTACTAGATGGCGGAGTCACGATCGGCTGGGTTTCAGCACGTATCACGATGCTCAAGGTGGCCATCGAGGGTTGGGAGGTCGTAGGCGAGCTGGCCGGACTACCAATTGTATGCCATGTCCAAACTCGGACGACACACTCCACGTAATTATTTCGACTCCGATCCCACCGCTGAAGTTCGCAATTCCAGATTCCCGAACCAGTGAATATCGCTCAGGATATGGCTAGAGAGGATTCAAGCAACGTGCCAATTCCACCGTCACGGTGATTGGTCGTCATCAGACCCATGCAACCAAACTAAACGCGTTGGCACAGCATATTGGGAAGAGATTTCTTAGAGAAAGAACACGAAGAGGATTTGTAAAAAAAAAATTTAGATATGTTTACTGGTGCTATGTCTCTTACATGTGAGAGTCCGCCTGGGTAGGTATCACCGCAATATCTATTTCTGCCGCCTAGGATCAGTGTGTAGTCACTGTTATGTTCCGGTTTAAAGGACATTGTAGCCAGTGTAACTACTGGGCATAATAGGACTTAACATCTTATGTCTCAGGATGGCGAGCGCACTGGAATACCAAACAATACTTTGCTTTCAAGGTGTTGGATTCTGTTTCAATTGTTTATGGCCGGTCGTATCGCTTACTACCAGGCGAACGGCAAGCTCGTTTCGGCATTCAAAGCAATAAACAATAAATGTAAGATAATATTTTTGTTACTTACACCGTTATGCTATTATTTATGGAACAGCGATATATTTTTTTTATTTGTGATCTGAACAGAAAACAATCGCGTCACTGTTGTAATTTTTGATAAGAATATCTATTTTCTTATCGTGACGCAGTTGCAGCGCTTATCAGACGCACGATTAGCTCCTCTCCACATAAATTTAGTTTAATAAAATAATGAACCTAAGTAAGGTCAGGTGGGGCAAGTGCGCCGACGGGGTAAGTGCACCTGCCCTAAAAAAATCGAGAACTATTGATGTTATACAATTACCGCAATCTTACATCTATACTACTAACTGAAATACAGTTCCACTAAAAAACATAAATGGCTCTGTTCATTTTAATGCGATTTATTCGCCATTTTATTTTAAGTATCATTTAGACCTGTAAACAGAGATGACCCCGTGAAAGTTAACATCAAATACTTCAAGACTCTAATATTAATACCTAAATATAGCAAAAGAAATTGTAAAATGTTTTGAAGCCCTGATTTACAAATATATGGCGCACTTGCCCCAAATTTGATTTGACAGCCATAGTTTGTTATAATATTGAGTGATTAAAAATTATCCAAGAGCACTGCGAGTAAAACCTATTTCTCTATGGACTAAAATGAGTGTTTTCTTTATAATGTTTCATATTGGCGTTTTTTTGTACACAGGCGCACTTACCCCATTTCGGGAGGCAAGTGCGCCTACTTCCATTTTTTTTACTTTGAGCAATATATTATTAACTAGCTTCCGCTCGCAGCTTCGCCCGCGTGGATTTCGGACTTCAAAAATGGAAGGGGTGCTCAATTTGTCGGGATGTTTTTTTAATGTATGGTGGTATGCAGGTGGTCCGATTGTCCGGTCAGGGTCTGATGATGGGATCCTGGTGAAATCGAAGGAATCTTATAGCATGATTCAGTATTCACGCATGATGGCTTATTATTAGCGTATTTCATGTATAACTTTGGTGTTTCTATACCGATTTCTATGATTCTTTTTTATGAAATATTTAATAATGTTACCTTTTTTAATTAGGGATGACTGAGAGTGTTATAAACGTAAGAGTAGACAAATATAATAAGAATGCTTCGAACTGCTAAGCTATCGGGAGTTACACGTGTTATTGTGAGTCAACCATAAAAGATAGACATAATATGCTGTCGTGGGATATATTTTACATAATTTTAAGGAGAACATTTCCGTCATACATGATTTCTGTGTAGCTTTAACCATTAAGGTTGCACACGCGACGGAAGATTAAAAAATGGAGTAACTTCTCCCGTTTTCCCAACATTTCCCTTCACTGCTCTGCTCCTATTAATTGTAGCGTGATGAAAAGTGTACTATAACCAGCACAGGAGTATGACAAATAATTGTACCAAGTTTCGTTAAAATCCGTCGAGTAGTTTTTGTTTCTATAACGGTTATACAGACAGACAGACAGACAAAAATTTTACTAATTGCATTTTTGGCATCAGTATCGATCCCTAATCACCCCCTGATAGTTATTTTGGAAATATATTTCATGTACAGAATTGACCTCTCTACAGATTTATTATAAGTATAGATATAGATAGATATAGATATAGATTTATGGTCCGATTTCCTTGAATGGCTATAGGTTGTTATCACAAAATACCAAATATTCTTAAATTAATAAAATTAAATTCTTAAGTCAGCACAAAAAGAAATTATTTTCCATTGAATCCAGCTATGAAAATTTTATGGCGCACTTCCCCCGACTGAACTTATGTTGTTAAAAGTAAAAAAGCAAAGTAATATAAATAATTACTTGTTTTGTTATAACTCTGTATTGTGATCAGTTTAGTTTAAAAAAATTATGTACTGCTAAAAGTAAAAAAAAATTAAAAGCAATGTAAGTAATATGAATAATTACTTGTATTGTAACCAATGGTTGTAACTATTATTGTGGCCTGATTCTCTCACAGATTAAGAACCAATAAACATTTATCTTCGGTTGTTATCATAATTAGATACGATTTGAACATTGCTCATCTGAGTCAGAATTTTATTTTAACAAATAAAGCGTCTTTCATGTTTTAAAAAAGGGTATGTAGCAGTTTTCTAAATTAATTATATGCAAAATCTATAATATATCGCTAAATGTCTTGCTCAGCGCAAATCTCGAGACCAGTTGAACCGATTTCGCTAATTCTCTTTTTATAATATTCCGTGAAATACAATGTTGGTTTTTAAGGAGAGAATTTTTTTAAAAATTACCTTAAAAAGTCTAATAACAACACTTTTCTATATTAATAATAATAATATCAGACCTGTATTATATACTTGCGCACTGCTGAGCACGAGCCTCCTCTACTACTGAGAGGGATTAGGCCTTAGTCCACCACGCTGGCTTAGTGCGGATTGGTAGACTTCACACACCTTCGAAATTCCTATAGAGGACTTCTCAGATGTGCAAGTTTCCTCACGATGTTTTCCTTCACCGTTAAAACGAACGATAAATTCACAAAGAATACACACAAGATTTTTAGAAAAGTCAGAGATGTGTGCCCTTGGGATTTGAACCTGCGGACATTCGTCTTGGGAGTCCGTTCCACACCCAACTAGGCTATCGCCGCTTTTCTATATTCCCATACCAAAATTCGTAATATTACTTATATGTCAATTTGAACTTGAATACCATACCATAAAGTTTAAGTGTTAGTGGAGGGGTTCCGCGAAGGCAAAACAATTGAGTGACGTTTGTATCGTATAAATATTAATGTCAATATTTGTCTAGCTTTGTTAGTATAATTTAAAATACCTACTGTATAGGTATTTCACCTACCTAACATATTAGGTATGTAGCCTTGTAGGTAAGTAATGAATATACAAGTATTTAAGGCGAATTACAGAGTGATGATTTCTTATGTTTACGCGAATGTTGGAAATAAAACAATTTTCTGGAATATTTCGCGGTTTTTTATATTATGATTTTCTCCCAACGAATTTTCATTAGTACGCATCATTAAGAACATTTTATGGAAAATTCGTTAGACGACTAACTTCATACGATACTAAAACCGATTGTGCTAATTAGCTCAATTTTAGCATGCCACTAGAAGACCGTTTATGATGCATCTGAATAACTAACTTGGGAGTCTTCACTTTACTAAGTGAACTATAGGTCAACCTATTGGACGCAACTTTATATCAAGACAAATTTTATTTTACGATTGAAATAAATAAATAAGAAACTGTTTATTGCCTAATAATCTGGTTACATTAATTATTATAATGTACAGTAAAATTGAAGAACTATAAGGCAAAAGGAAGCGGGTCAGCTCATGCTGACCAGGACAGTAGTTCCGAGACAGCCAGCCTCTCCTATACTTACTTACGAATCATCATCTTAACCATATAAGAAACATGTTTTATTATCGCATCGTTTATAAGTAAAATGGAAGCGTAAACGTTTGGATTTCCCGCCAAAATGATTTATGGCACCTTTGGAACAATATAAACGATATAAATCGGCTATTCACAAAGATAATATTATTATATCAATAATTATCTAAGAAGTCGTTGATACGTATTACCCGCCTAATTTGCAATGTGTACATTGTATAAAACAAATACTGTTCTCACGGTCATATCATTCGTGACGCGTGTAAGTTTGACAATATTATTATTCCGCACTGAGACATGGCTCGCGTTGTTGCATTTAAAAAAACGCCATAAATTATCGATATTGAAATTATGTATTACGAATGTATTATAATATTGCCTATATTGTTTAGGTTTCTGTGACGGAATTAACAATAATAGTGTGTTCATCCAGTGTTGTTTTTACAAAGTGAGGTTATGTCAAAAATGAAGGACACAAAAGAATGGACTGTGAATGCTCCGTGGGGTAGAGTTGCCAGTAAGTTGTTTTAATTAAGTGTTACCTACCCAAAAAATTATTATATTACTTATTGGTTTCTTTATAGCTCAAAGTTGTTTGTATACCTATACTACCAACTTGTTATTGCTACGTTTTTCAATGGTAGACTTATATATTCAAATAAATTTTATTTATTTTTGACGCTTTTTCTATTTAATGGTATTCTTTAGTGTTGATTCTGATGTTTTATACCGTCCGTACTTTTTAAATATTTTTTTACACTATTTTACAATTTTCTATCAACATAATACTACCTACAGAGTTAAATAAAATATATTTATTGACTGATATGACGTAATCGGTATAGTAAAAACATGAGCCAAAGTTCACAACTTGTAATAACATACTTACTTAAACACTAAAAAACGTTTAATTCAAGGCCAAATTTAATATTGCCGCTCGATGGCATAGTTGTATTGTGCCTTATCAGCTGGCGACACGCGTTGTCGGGTTCAATTCCCGGGTCGGAGAGTATTAGTAGATTGTTTTTATTTCACATCAGCTCATGCCTAGTAATCTTGAATTCGTACCCAATATAGCAATGGACCCGCCTCCTATCAAATTAAATATTTTAACTAGCATTAGGTACTTATGTCAAAATTTCATAAAAATCTAACGAAAATCCAAATTCCAAAAATCTTCACAATTATTCACACCTATTATATTAGTAAGGTTTACGATAAAATGGTAATAGAACGGTGTGCCGAGACGAAGGTACACAGGTTCAAAATTCCTAGCACGTACTCTGACTTTTCAACATTACATATGTATAAGTATTATTTATCAATATTTTTTTGCGTTATGGTGAAAAAATAAGAGATATTATAAATAGCGGTCTTAAGTAACACGAAGCTCCGGTTGGCAGATGTTTGCAAAATCTTCATTCCCACTTACCGAAGAAGTGTGATTTTTTCTTTTTGTATTTGCAAACGCAAGGCCCCTTAAAGCAGGAGGCCCTGGATGGTAAATTATAATCACTTCTTATATTTACGCTTGTTTTCGGTTTTTTAACTCTAATTATGCTGATTCGAACACTCCTGCGCGCGCAATGTGCTTCAAAGGGTACAAAGTCTTTTCTTGACGTATTAATATACAAAATAAATATCAAGAAAAAGTCGTTACAGCGTTGTGTTTTGCTTTGCACCACATCACAACATTATGCTGAGTGGTCACAGGTCACAGCCGCGACCAGCCATTTTTAATTATTATTTTTTATTATTATTTGTAATTAAGGTACATTGTGTTTGTTTATGTTGCGAGTGTGACTAATAAATAGTTTTTCTTACTTTCTATTTTCATTTTACACGCCCTAATGCGACTACTAGTACTCTAATATAATTAGTTGCAGAGGCAATATCATACTTCTAGCCAGAAATACACTCATGCACACGCCATTTTTCCTCTAAACAGCAAAATTATCAATAAATCAAAAAACTAAAACCGTCATTTTTTGAGAAACTATTCGTTATTCATGGCCGATTTTTGGCAATGTTAGGAGAGGTAAAGACGAGTATGTAATTTAATTTATTAACGCAATTTCAAAACGACCCTGTCTATTAAAATATAACGTACATTTTTCTGTTTCAGTGATATCATGGGGGGACGCTGCAAATTCTCCAGTTCTACTGGTGCATGGTTACGCGGACACTGCAGCCACCTTCATACCCCTGGTAAAGGAGTTACCTAACGATCATTACTACGTGGCCTTTGATATGCCTGGTGGGTATTCTAATCTATCTATACTTATAATAAATCTGTAGAGAGGTCAATTCTGTACATGAAATATATTTCCAAAATAATAACTATCAGGGGGTGATTAGGGATCGATACTGATGCCAAAAATGCAATTAGTAAAATTTTTGTCTGTCTGTCTGTCTGTCTGTCTGTATAACCGTTATAGAAACAAAAACTACTCGACGGATTTTAACGAAACTTGGTACAATTATTTGTCATACTCCTGTGCTGGTTATAGTATACTTTTCATCACGCTACAATTAATAGGAGCAGAGCAGTGAAGGGAAATGTTGGGAAAACGGGAGAAGTTACTCCATTTTTTAAGCTTCCGTCGCGTGTGCAACCTTAATGGTTAAAGCTACACAGAAATCATGTATGACGGAAATGTTCTCCTTAAAATTATGTAAAAAATATCCCACGACAGCATATGTCTATCTTTTATGGTTGACTCACAATAACACGTGTAACTCCCGATAGCTTAGCAGTTCGAAGCTTTCTCATTATATTTGTCTACTCTTACGTTTATAACACTCTCAGTCATCCCTAATTAAAAAAGTTAACATTATTAAATAATCCATAAAAGAGAATCATAGAAATCGGTATAGAAACACCAAAGTTATACATGAAATACGCTAATAATAAGCCATCATGCGTGAATACTGAATCATGCTATAAGGATTATTTTTGTATATATATAAGGTCGCGAACGTACAGGCAGGCGGTTTGCTTGGCACCTAGAGGCTAGCGAATCACCTAGCGAGTAGCTTCGTAAAACGAACATTCTCGAACGTTCGCGACCGGCTCCATTTTTGAAGACCGAAATTCACGCGGGCGAAGCTGCGAGCGGAAGCTAGTTTAGAATAATTCTATGACGAAGATTTTAAACTTTTTATATTAATGAATGACGAAACAAAGGAGACGCTGGCTGTAATAAAAAAAGAATAGAGCGTCTTTTTAGAGGGTAGGTATCTTAAAATATCTAACAATGGACATTCCATAATAATATTACCTACTTTATAGTCCGTTCGGAAAGAGAACAGTCGTGGGATTTGAGTCGCTACTATGCTTAATTACTTTTTTTGTTTAATTGTAGTATATTTCTATACACAAATCCCTAAAATAACACGCAAGGTCATTTATAACAAAGCAATACGACATGAAAAATTAGTAACATTTACCAAATGGCGGGAACGGGTTGCTATGTAAAAATCGAAAGTCAGTTCACTTTTCGGCCACGACTGTTCTCTTTCTGAACACACTGTAGGTATCTGAATATATCTAACATTGGACAATCCACAATATTATTACTTTACTATGTTTATTTTAGGTCACGGGAAATCCGATCCGTTCCCACCCGGCGTGGTGGCGACACAGCTGAGCATCGTCGAGGTCATCAGGCTCGTGGTAGATGACATGCGATGGGAGAGTTTCGTCTACATAGCACATTCGATGGGAGCTGTTATTGGTAATAATATTATTTGACTTCTCGGTAGATAGGTACTCTCACTGAGGGCCTTAACCGATGCGTTACTCCGTGTGAAACAACAACAAAATTGATGTGAGGTCCTGGACGGAGCCAAAAATTCTTTCAGTTTTTAATAGGTTCGTAAGTATGTTAAAAATGTCCTCCAAGGCACTACGCGAGGCCCTGGGTGCTTGCCTGGTTGGCCCCACCCTAATGCTGCTACTATGTAGCAGTGATCATTAAAAGTTGTAACTCTTAATTTAAGTTATTAAAAATAAACTCTTAATATCTTTAACAATTATTATTTTATAAACATTAACATCACTGTAATTGCTAAGGCGTTAAAGATTCAAATGTAGACTTTTATTCAAAATACCCGTGAGTTTAGATTTGTCTGAGGATGTAAAAAGTATTTTGTACCTATAATTACGTCTATTAGCTAAGTTAGGTTCCAGATGGGACCTTATTCACACGATTATTTTGAGTCTAACATCATGCGATTGTCGATGCACTTAATCATAAAGAAGAGAGAAGTATCCATTATATTCTAACAAGCAGTAGACTTAACTGCCTCTATGGCCATTACCCCATAATACGAAGAAAATATTTGCAGGACTGTTCTACAACTACGTATATCCCGACAGGATATCAAAGATGGTGCTCCTGGACCCTGGCCCGCCACTCTCCATGTATTATTTCATCCATTACAACCCGAAAGAAGTTTACCACTATATCTACAACAGATATTACGATGACTACAAAAGGTATGACATCTTGTACAGTCAGAAAAATAGCTGAACTAAATTAAAACTTAAAAACTTCTACAAATATTCATTCTTCTTTATTTTATATAAAGTAAAGTCTGACTTATATTTTAGTGAAGTAAATATTATGATAGTTTATAGTTTATATGATGACTAAAGAAAGACGATTTGAAATTTTGAATTTGTTCAGCTATTTTTGTGTTTGACTGTAAAATCTAAGTCAATGAGTTCGAATGTAGAGTCGGGCAAAGATATTTTGGGATGTTCTGTAGCACCAGCCTGGGGACTGGTATTTGAGCCCAATATGGTTAAGTGCAGTAAAGGAGAATTTAAATGGGACAAATGTTGATATTTGTTGGTATTACTGTTCCTAAAACAATATAAATGGCGATAACCTATTTGGGGGTGGAATGGACTGCCGGGACGAATGTCCGCAGGTACAAAACCTAAGAGCACACACCTTTGACTTTTCTTAAGTTATGTGCGTATTCTTTATGAATTATCGCTTGCTATAACGGTGAAAGAAAACATCGTGAGGAAACCTACATACCTGAGAAGTACTGTATAAGAATTTTGAGGAGCCTTCATAGGCTGCTAAGGCAAAAGTTATTCGTTGTGTAATCAATTCGAGCCGTGGTGATATATATTATCAAGCTGTGGCTTCGCATGTCAGCACACGTAGTTCTACTGAGGAAAGGCCAGGAGTAAACCAGATTGAACAAATCCACATGAGACAGAGACAAGCCCATAGTCATAGGCACAAAAAAATGTATTTATAAAAAAATACGTAATATTATCATCATCATCAGCCCGTTGCAGTCCACTGCTGCACAAAGACTTCTCCCAAGTACGCGACAGAGCCGCGTCTACTGCTTTATGCATCTAGTTGCTGCTGGCCTCTGTGTATAATACCTAATATCTATGTTAACAGATATAAATAATACGTTATATAATTACAGATACAACTCAAATACCCCAAAACTATACAGCTACGAAGACGCTGTGAACCTGACAGTGAGCAATAGGAACTTGACGACGGACCAAACTGAAGTGCTCCTGTCCAGGGCTTTGGTGCCCGTGGGGGACATGTATAGGTAGCAACCATTTTTGACACGGCATCCATTGATGCCATTATCAACAGCAAATGACTGGTAACGATAAAAGGGTTTCTTTTAAAGTTTTCTATACTGATCTATTGGATGCTGCCTGCATTTAGCGACTCCTGTGACTTATTAGATACACCTGGGCGGCGCCTACCCTACCCAAGACCCCCCCTCCCCCGCTCATAATAAAGTCCTCTATCTACCTATACGGCTATTAAAGCTGGCTCTTCGATTAAAACGCTCGTAATGGCAAAAAGACGATTTCGCCCCCAGAGACGGATAAGGTCCCACTGACGGTAAACAAAAATTCACAGAAAAATCCATCAAGCTGTTTTATTTCGATATGTTAATATTAAAATTATATATTTCAGGTTCTCAATGGAGCCCCGCATGAAATTCATATTAAACATACCCGTATCAGAAAAAACACTTCATAAGGTCGTAGCCCGAAACACTCAACCCACTCTGCTCCTAGAAGCTTCTAGAAACAATATCGTGGAACCGGCAAAGAGTTTTGTAAGGACTATTTTTGAAAAATGCCAGGGGTTACCGAATTACTGGAAAATTAGAATTAAAGGGGGTCATGATTTTCACATAACAGACCCAGCCGTGGTTGCGAAACATGTGAAAAGATTTTTAAATGGTAAAATTTGTGTAGCCAGTAATAAAAAATGTAAATTATAATACCCTTACTTCTTACCTATAACAGTGTTTTACTATGTCTGACTAGCTGATCTGGCGAACTTCGTACCGCCTAACAGTTGATTCTTTAATTATTTTTTTTTAAAACCTATTCTGCTATTCGGGGCACCGGGTCAGCTAGTAAGATAAAAAAACAAAAAAGAAAGCTGATAAGTCAACAATTACATTATGTCAAAAAATAAAAAATTAAAACAAAATTCTTTCCATCGTTTCATCTAACGTCTCTCCACAACACTTAAACTTTATGGTATAGTATTAAAGTACAAATTGACTTTTAAGTATTATTACGAATCTTTTGTATGGGAATATAGAAAAGTGTTGTTTTTAGACCATCCTCGTACTTCAAGGAATATTATAAAAAAAGAATTAGAGAAATCGGTTCAGCTGCTAGTATGTTGGTTAAAACTAAAAAAAAAGGCAAAGTAATATAAATAAATACTTGTATTGTTGTAACTCTGTATTGTGATCTCACATTTTAGTTTAATAAAATTAGGTACCTAAATATGTTGTTAAAAGTTAAAAACAAAGTAATATAAATGTTTACTTGCATTGTTGTAACTGTTGCTTGTGGACTGATTCTTTCACAGATTAAAATGCAATAAACATTTATCTTCAGTTATCATTATTAAGATTTGAACATTGCCCATCTGACTCAGAATTTTATTTTAGTAAATAATGCGTCTTTCATGTTTAAAAAATATCTAGGGATAATTTTCTAAAATGATACGCAAACTATTAATAATATTTCATCAACATTGTGGGCACAATTTAACATGCGTACTATGTAACAATTTTAATTACTGATTAAATACCTACCTAACATAGGTACGTAATTAACATAGAAGTATTTAAGGCGAATCACAGAATGATGAGTTCCTATGTTTATGCGAATGTTAGTTTTCTCCCGACGTTTCGTAGACTTTGCAGCATTCGTGGTCACGGAGGGGACTGACGTAATGGGCGTCCAAAAGAAAAAAGTACAATATTTACTAACATTTTAAGATTATATAAAATTTAAAATTTCTCACAGTATCTTGAAGTCTGGTGGCCGTTCTTTTGGGTTCCGATTTAATTAAATATAGAACAAGATATATAGAATCTTCCTTCTCCGTTGAAATTCGAATGATTTTTAATTTCAATAGCTTCGCGAATCATCCCTTTTTTTGGCCGATATAAGAGAGGCCATAGTTGCAATCTATCTTGTGTACACCCGGTTCTTGCAGAGATATATTATGGCACTTGATAGGTGGTAAAAAAATACAAATCTTCTTAGAAGGCTTAAAATAAATTTAGATAGAATCACGCTTCAGAATATAACGTAACGCCGGCAGAAAATCAAAATACAAAAACCGCCGAAAAATCCAGAAAAAAGTTTTATTCCAATGCGAATCATAAGAGTTATTGATATGCAGTTGTTTTCGCAAAATCAATAATAGTATTCTTGATAAAGTCTTACTTTGACAAACAATGATATTTAAGTAGGTAAAAATACGTAGATAAGAGACCTGTACCCAAAATGGCGCATTATCTAGAACATAGATAACATAGGTTGGTTTTCAGCCTCTCCTAAACTTCCTGAGGAATCATCATCTTAATCATATTATAAGAAATAAGTTTTATTGTAGCATCGCTTACTAGCAAAATACAAGTGTAAAACGTTTAAATTTCCCGCTCAAAAGATTTATGGCACCCTTTGATAAATTTAAACGATATAAATCGGCTATTTATCAAAGATAATGTTATTATATCAATAATTATCTAGGAAGTCGCACATACGTTTTACCCGCCTAATTTGCAATGTTTACATTGTATAAAACAATACATATAGACAATATTATTATTCCTTACCGAAACATGGCTCGCGTTATTTCATTTAAATAACGCCGTAAATTATCGATATTGAAATGATGTAATACGAAGGTATAATAATATTGTTTAGGTTTCTTTGACGCAATTAACAATAATAGTGTGTTCATCCAGTGTTGTTTTTACAAAGTGAGGTTATGTCAAAAATGAAGGACACAAAAGAATGGACTGTGAATGCTCCGTGGGGTAGAGTTGCCAGTAAGTTATGCTTTTAAGTGTTACCAAACCAATAAATAATTACTTATTGGTTTGTTTATGGTCTAAAGCTTTCTGTATAGGTACCTATTACCTACTCGTCATCGCTTTGATGATTTTGAATGGTAGAGCTACTTGGGCTTTATCATTTTTATTTGCTGCAGAAAATACCTCGACCGATACCATTAATATATAACAGCTTATTGCCAGAGGTCTTCAAGAATTATATTCAAATAAAGTTAATTTAGTTTCAACTTCAAGTAATTTATTATAACGTATTTGATTTTTTTTATTGTTGATTCAGATGTTTTATACCGTTGGTAATATTTTTATTTTTATAAACTATTTAACAATTTTCTTTCAATATAATATTACTACCTACATAGTTAAAAAAAATATCTTTATTGGCTAATATGACGTAATCAATATAGTGAAAACATGAGCCAAAGTTCACAACTTCTAATAACATACTTAAACATTAAAAACGTTGGAAATATTTTTATTTTTATAAAATATTTTACAATTTCTTTCAACATAATATTACTACCTACATAGATAAACTATCTTTATTGGCTGATATGACGTAATCAATATAATGAAAACATGAGCCAAAGTTCACAACTTCTAATAACATACTTAAACATTAAAAAAACTGTGAAGCCTAGGATCGCACCGAAGCGCTTTCCACCGTTCACTCGAGGAGTGCTGGATCAGTGGCGAACCTAAACGAAGCGAGGCCCCGGGCGGAGAAAAAAAGGTTCCCCGGTCTTTGGTTCCCCGGTTTTAACACTTTCGGCTGTAACATAGTAAAAAAAGGTCCTCTAAGGCGACACACGATGCCCCTGTAAGCGCGGCCCCGGGCGGTTGCCCGGTTCGCCTCCCCCAAAGGCCGTCTTTGTACTGGATTACGTGAGAAAAGGTGGCAATGCCAATTAACAAGACCTTGAGAAGTGATATAAAATGTTTATTGTCTTTAAAGTTACAATATGCGTAACACTGTAGCGTCTCGACTGCAGGCACCGTAGAGACGTAGTCACTCGCGCGGTGTGAGCGGTGCGGCATGCACGTCGCTCTCTCCCTCGCACTGGCTGGGTTTCGTTCTTGAATTTTCTTCAGGGCTTCCTTTTCTTGTTGATTTTCCTTTTCTTTCTTGCGCTGCTGGCTCGAACTACGCTGGCTTCTTTTTTACTTGATTTACGTTTCTTAGCCTGGCAGGGCCGGCTCATACAAACACATTGGTCTCGCGGATAAGTGCTTTAGGCACTGCGAGCCCTTAAGTGGCCATGCTGAGGGCGACCCCTAGAGGGTCACGACCTCGGCTCAGGACGGCCACTGAGAGATCTTTTGGAGACATCAACGATTATGGAAACGCGAAAGGTGCGAAAAACGACCTAACAATCTAACATGATTACATCGGCGTCCGGGCCGGAATTATCAGAAGGGTCGGGAGGACGGGGGACGCGGTGAGGTCCTCGGCGGCGAGGACGGAGCAACGGTCGTGTGGAGTGTTTGAGCTTTTTAAGCAGCTCGTGCTTTCTACGTATTGCCAGAGTGATATCGTCCTCTGGATCTGATAGTACTGAACGCGGTCTTCTCCATTTGGCGCGGTCAAATGGAGTGTATTTCGAATTGAGTCGGATTAACGGGTTCGGGTGATTGACCGCCTTATCGAAGTAGCGTCTGCTGGCCATGTGCATAAAGTGCCTGATGGTCGGCATATCGGTGTCCACGTCGAGGTTGCGATTGCGAACGTACCACGGGGCATCGAGTGCACGTCTGAGAAATTTGTTTTGCAACACCTGCAGACGCTTAAGTCGAGCAGGCGGTACATGCGCGAATACGGGGAACGCGTACGTCATGATCGGTCTAACGCACGTAGTAAAGATCCTAATCTTGTTGCGGATAGACATCTTACTTTTACGGTTTAAGAGCCAGTGGAGCTGGCCCATCGCGAATGCGGCTCGCGCGCGTACCGCATTTACGTGTGGGGCGAAGGTCAACCTCTGATCAAGATACACTCCTAGATATTTGACCTTATGGGTCCAAGGGATGATCTGGCCAGACAATCTAACTGAAGCGTTAGGCGCTTCTTTCTGAAGCTTCCTATGGAATAGGATAGCTTGGCTTTTGGAGGGGTTGACAGTGATGCGCCATTTGCGAAACCACTCGCCGAGCTGGTCGGCGGCGGCCTGCAAAATGCGCACCACATGTTCCGGTTCTCTACGTGAAGCGTAGATCGCCGTGTCGTCCGCGAAGAGCGCCAGATGGGCGTCTTTGTATTTAGGAATATCGCTAGTATATAGCGAGAATAGAAAAGGTGATAGCGCGGAGCCTTGCGGGACTCCGGCCGAGATGGTATGGCGAGAGGAGAGGGTGCCCTCGACACGATATTTGAAACCGCGATTCGACAAAAACTCTCGTATGATGTGCACGAGCTGTGTGGGCACGTTGAGAGTGTACAGCTTGTACAACAAGCCGTTGTGCCACACTTTGTCGAATGCTTTCTCAACATCGAAGAAGAGAGCACCGGTATAGAATCCTAACTTAAATCTGGAATAGACATGCTCCGTGATGCGGAGTATCTGATGCACGCAACTGTGCCTATTTCGAAAACCAAACTGCTCCGGAGGGAGCAGATTGTGGGAGTGAGCTACTATTTTGAGACGGTCGAGGACGATCCGCTCATAAAGTTTCCCTATCGTGCTAAGTAGGCTAATGGGCCTATAAGAGGCCGGTTCTGACGCGGGTTTACCCGGCTTGTGAATTCCTATCACGACTGCTTCTTTCCAGGCCTCAGGAAAGTAGCAGTTCTGGAATGCTGCATTGAAGATGTCAGCAAGAATCTTGACCAGATGCCCCGGTAGCATTTTCAGTAACCTAGTGGGGATACCGTCAGCCCCGGGGGCTTTTCGCCTATTTAGTGCCTTGATCAGAGTGACGACTTCTTCGATCGTCACCGGCGCGAGGGGGTCGGGGGGCGGATGAGTACTTAGGCACTACGAGCCCTTAAGTGACCATGCTGAGGGCGACCCTCTAAAGGGTCACGACCTCGGCTCAGGACGGCCACTGAGAGAGGATGACACATCAGCGATTATAGGATTCGCGAGAGGTGCGCAAGCGACCTAACAGTCTACCTAGTTTGCGTCGGCACGTGGACCAGAATTATAAGAAGGGTCGAGAGGACGGGGGACGCGGCGAGGTCCTCGGCGACGTACAGAGCTGCGGTCGTGTGGAGTGTTTGAGCTTTTTGAGCAGCTCGTGCTTGAGGCGGATTGCCAGAGTTATATCGTCCTCTGGTCAGTAAGAACTGAACGCGGCCGTCTCCATTTCGCGCGGTCGTAAGGAGTATATTTCGAGTTGAGCCTAATGAGCGGGTTCGGATGATTGACCGCCTTATCAAAGTATCACTCGCGGTTTTAAACATTAATTATGCTAATTCTCACACTTCTGCGCGCGCAATTTGCTTTAAAAGGGTCCAAAAATGTTTCTTATATAAATATTGAAATATAACGGAAATGTTCTTCTGTTTCAGTGATATCATGGGGGGACGCTGTGAATCCTCCAGTTCTACTGGTGCATGGTTACGTGGACACTGCAGCTACCTTCATACCCCTGGTAAAGGAGTTACCTAACGATCATTACTACGTGGCATTTGATATGCCTGGTGAGTATTCTGATTAAGAATATTTTTTTTTTGACAAATATGTTGAAATTTTTATATTACACTGAATCATGAGATGAGAAAGACGCTGTATGTGTAAATATAAAAAGTATATATCCCTTGCCAAATTTCAATGGTGGCCAATCTCAATGAAGATCAGTCAGGTACTCAGGAAGTATTATAGTGCCCAAGTGTATGCACAATACATAGGTGTACTCTCTGTTCTTTCACTCTCATAGAGAAACAGCATCCGAAATGATCGGAGAGAGATCAGGTGCGAGCCAACGGCTTTACGTGCTATTCGAGACACGGATCAGACCGCCCTGCAATATTTTTTTAAGGTGGAAAAACCAAATCGTAACGTTATTGCTTGAACCGAGACTCGAACCCGGGACCTCAGGACGGTAGCCATGCCTACAGGCATTTCTGTAACGATTTGTTGCGAAAGCTCAAATCTGAATACGAGAGTAATGAACTTGAAAAAAACCATAATAATACAAAAGCTTTATGGAGTACAATAAAAGAAATCTGTCACTTCAAGCAAGAACATGATCCACCAACAGAATTATTGACAATCTCTGAAAACTTCTCTGAGTCTCTTCATATTTGTAATGATTTCTTTGCATCTGTAGGAATGAATCTGGCCGACAAAATTCTAACTGAAACTAAAGAAACTGAAGAAAATCTAGCATCCGAGGTGAACATTGCTAATGGGCCAATTAACTCTTTTTTCTCTCTCCTACTGACTCAATTGAAGTAGATAGCTTGATATCGAGTTTAATAAACAACAGTGCCCCTGGATTAGACGGTTTTACTAATAATTTTGTAAAAGTGGCCAAAAAATACATAGTTGGATAAAGGATGGAACTGTTTCGGAGTTTTTCTTGACCTTGCAAAAGCCTTCGACACAGTGTCTATACCTATTCTACTTAGAAAAGTAGAACGGATGGGTATTCGGGGTACTGCCCTTAACTGGTTTCAAAGTTATCTAGCTAAACGAGACCAAACGAGTGAGGATTGAAAGTTGGAAGAGTACCACGATACCTACGTATTATGGAGTTCCTCAAGGCAGTATTCTGGGCCCACTGCTATTCATTATATACATGAATGACATACATGACCTTCAACTGGAGTCAGCTGAAATAGTGTGTTATGCGGATGACACAGCAATTGTGTTTCTTGGCCAAAACTGGGATGACGCTAGGCAGGTTGCAGAAAAAGGGATACAATCAGTCTATAATTGGCTTCAAAATAATCTCTTAACTCTGAACACAGAAAAAACTAAATATTTATGCTTCCACAAGACAGCAAAATCCCAGCCTCCACCTTTGTCAGATCTCAGGATTCATACATGCAACTCCACACTATCCTCAACATGCCAATGTAATCAGATTTAAAGAACCAAGGAAATAAAATACTTGGGACTGATTCTAGATGAACGGCTGAACTTTGCATCACACATACAAACTGTTGCTGGTAGGATACGAAAGGTAATTGGTATCATCAAAGTTTTACGTAATTCCGCTAGTATTCACATTCTTAAATTAGTGTATTTTGCTATCTGTCAATCACTTCTATCCTATTGCATTGGTGTTTGGGGAGGAGCTGGTAAAACTTTTATGCTACCCCTTGAACGAGGACAGCGTGCAGTATTGAAGGTCATGTTGCGTAAAGACTTTAGGTTCTCCACAGATTCTTTATATAAAGAAGCAGGTGTTTTAAGAGTTCGTCAATTATATATACACAAAGCTTGTCTTTCAACACATAAATCTATAATTAATTCTGATGAATACAAGGCACTGTTAACTAAAAGGGTTTTCAACCTTTCACTTCCATCTGCCAAATCAAATTTCGTGAAGAAGTTCAAATTCTTTGCATTCCGCTCAATTTACAACAAAGTTAATAAATTATGTGATATTAAGAATTGCTCAGTGTATGCTTGCTTGAAAAAACTCACGAGTTGGTAGCTAAGTATTGATTATGGTACTACGGAAAGTATTATAAGTTCTCCAATTACATTAATCGGAACGTGCTGAATATTTAATTGTTTTTTATTTTTGTCAATATTTGTATAAATTTCTACACCTAATCTGTCTTTTTATGGTTTAACTCTATTGTTGGTTTCCCAAGATACAGGCCTAGCCTAGTTTGGAAACCCCTGCTTATCTCTAGGTTTTGAATAACTCTTCTTGTAATTTTATTTTGTGTAATTTTAAACTATTTTGTATACTTACTTAAGTCTGATTTTTTTTAATAAATATATTTTTTTTTCACAGCAAAGATAGAGCGTAGATAAATAACGTTTATAAATAAGGTCGAAAGAGTATAATAATATATATGGAAGAGCCTACCAGAGAAACAGTGATGGAATATAATATTTGTGCGAGTGTTTTATATTAAAAACGAAATGTATGCATACTGATACGGTTGAGGTGTGGCGGTGTATGTAGGATGTGTTAGAGTGTGTGTGCTCAAAGTGAACCGGCGCGGCGCGGTGCGGCGTGGAGCACCGTAAAATTATTGTTTTAGTTCCATATTCGGTTTTATGTAAATAATTTTAGGGCAAGCCAGACTTTTCGGCTTATACGAAAGAACCGCCACTGATTCCACAATAATAGTACTCAGGTTCGTTCTTTGTTTTAGGTCACGGGAAGTCCGACCCGTTTCCACCCGGCGTGATGGCGACACAGCTGTGTATCGTCGAGGTCATCAGGCTCGTGGTAGATGACATGCGATGGGACAGTTTCATCTACTTGGCACATTCGATGGGTGCTGTTATTGGTAATATGATTATTATTTGACTTCTTAATAGATTGGTACTATCAGTGAAGGCTTTAAACGATGAGCGGCTCCATGCAGAGCATAAACAAAATTTAAGCGATGAAGACGGAGCAAAAAATGCTTTCCGATTTAAATAGCTTCGGAATTATATTAACAATAGGTCCTCCAAGGCATCGCGCGAAGTCTATCAGCGCGGTTCGCCAGCCCCTAAGGCCGCCACTTGATACTATGTAGAAGTAATCATTAAAAGTAATAACTGTTAATTAAACTCATTAAAATATTAACATCTTAATTTATTTATCAATTATAGCAATTTCTATTTTAATTTACAAATTATGGAGGCGGTTAACACCATCTGTAAGATTTTTATGCAATTAAAATTCAAAACTAATCGTCGTATAATATTTATAATAAACAATATCAGTTAATATTGTAAATAACAATTGTTTAATATTTGTTAAACGTAAAAAAATCAACGTATAATAACATGAAATACGTTCACCTTTTTTACTTATATTATATTTCTAATATTGAATTTAACGTGTTATTTTTTTTTACTTTTAACTTATAGCATAATTTTTACACCTTAACATAACTAACTACTAACGCAGTAGTTATAGATTGTTAACAGATGACAATGTGGGCATCACTAGTGTTGGCATTGCCCATCTCTATTGGTACTGTTTTAAAATGGCCATTCAATAAGTAAGCGTTGTGTTGTAGTTACGATTAAGATATAATAAAAGGTTACTCATATATGAGCGTTTCTCTGGCCTCCCATACATAAACCCTAACATAGATTCGAATGTGGACTTTGATTCAAATACCTATATGTGTGATTAGATTTGTCTGAGGATGTAAAGGGTATTTAGTACCGAATTATAATTACGTCTGTTAGCTATATTAGGTGCTTGACGGACTTATTTTGAAGCTGAATTTAAGCTGGTGAATAGTCGATGCACTCAATAATGGGAAAAATAGAAGTAACCATTATATTCAGGCAATTACTAGACTTGACTGCCTCTAAGGGCACTACTTACCTGACCCAAAGCATGATCTTAAGTACATTTGCAGGGCTGTTCTACAACTTCGTACATCCTGACAGGATATCAAAGATGGTGCTCATGGACCCTGGCCCGCCACTCTCCATGTATTATTTCGACCATTACGACCCGAAAGAGGTTTACCACTACATCTTCACCCCGTATTACGGTGACTATAAAAGGTATGACGTCTTACACAATCAGCCACAATAGCTGAACAAATTTAAAATTTCAGAAAGCTTCTATACATTTACTTCGATCGCAATATTCTTTCTTCTTTATCTAATATACAGTTAACCCTCCAATTTTATTTCAGTGAAGAAAAAACTATTGTGTATACGAACGCTAAAGTTTAAAGATAATTTGAATTTTGAGTTTGTTCAGCTATTTGCATAGCTGACTGTACAATCTAAGCAATTGGTTTCGAATGCCGGGTTGGGCAAAGATATATTGGATGTTTCTTAGTACTAGCCCGGAGTCTGGAATTTGTGTCCAATATGTGATAGGTTCACTCACGTACAATTAATTAAGGACTTAATATTGATATGTATATTATTATAGCATCGTATTGGTGTTAACTGTAATTGATGTTATAATTTCGTCTAATAAGTAAATAAATGTAAAGGAGGATTTAGATGAGACTCGTGTTGGTGGTATTAAATACACTGTTTCTAAACCAACACAAGTGGCGATAGTCTAGTTAGAAGTGGAACGGACTGCCGAGACGAATGTTTGCAGCAAAACCCAAGGGCACGTACCTCTGATTTTCCTAAAGTTATGTTTGTATTCTTTGTAAATTATCGCCTGCTTTAATGGTGAAGGAAGACATTGTAAGGGAACCTACATATCTGAGAAGTTCGGAGTAAGAATTTTGAGGGTATATGAAGGTTGCCAAGGCTAAAGTCCTGAATATGTGTAATCAATTCAGGTTACAATAGTATTCATTATCCAGCTGTGGCTTCGCATGATAGCACGCGTGGTTTTGCTGAAGAAAGAAGAGGAGCAGATCGGATTGAACAATTCCACGTGTGATAGGGGCGAGACCATCGTCATAGGCACAAAAATGTTGTACTTATAGAACCTAATATCATCATAATCATCATCAGCCCATTTCAGTCCACTGCTGTACTTAGACCTCTCCCAAGTAGGGTCACAAAGCCCGGTCCGCTGTTTTATGTAATACCTAATATATTATTAATATATTCACAGATACACAACTATAAATAATATGTTGTATAATTACAGATACAACTCCAATACGCCGAAACTATACAGCTACGAAGACGCTGTGAGTCTTATAGCGCGCAATAGGAAGTTGACGATGGACCAAACTGAAATTCTCCTCTCCAGGGCTTTGGTGCCTGTGGGGGATATGTATAGGTAGCAACCATTTTTCACACGGCTTCCATTGTGTGTCATTATCCACAAATGCCACAGAATGCTAACTGCTAAAAGAATTTCCTTTAAAAATTTGACCTCTTGGCTGCTGCCTGTGCCTAGCAACTTCCTGTAACCCATATCAGGTCCTCATCTTAAATTATCTTCTAATTTCTTACTTTTACGCAAATGGTACCTAGACATTAAAATAAGTTCAGACTGAATCTCCCCCGTGACCATGAAGGCTAAGTCTTCGACACATCGCGACTGAAAATGATATTTAGGGGGCCCTATTCCGCCTTTTGAGGCGAATTCGTCTTTTTGCTATTACGGTCGTACTAATCGAAGGACAGCTTTAGTAGACGTATAGGTAAGAGTCATAAAATTTAGTGACGTACCTACGGAATTTTCGAGAGGACGAGAGGAGCAGCTGCCGGTAGCAAAAAAAAAATACTAATTCTACCTCGCGAAGCTCCTGTACGCGCATGGCTTTACTAGAATGGGCGCCGACTACCCTTGCCTCCCCTAACTACGCTCATGATAAAATCCCATATTTATCTATATGGTTATTAAAGCTGTCCTTCGATTAGAACGTCCATAATTGCAAAAAGACGGTTTCGATCCGTAGACGGAATAGACTTCCCTGACTAAATAAAAAATGCCTAAAAAATCCACCTAGCAGTTTTATTTCAATATATTATTAAAATTTTATATTTCAGGTTCTCAATGGAGCCCCGCATGAAATTCATATTAAACATACCCGTATCAGAAGAAACACTTCACACGGTCTTAACCCGAAACACTCAACCCACCCTCCTCCTGGAAGCTTCTAGAAGCAATGTCGTTGTACCGGCAAAGAGTTTTGTAAGGACCATTATTGAAAAATGTGAAGCGTTACCGAATTACTGCAAAATTAAGATTAAAGGGGGCCATGATTTTCATATAACAAACCCAGCCGTGGTTGCGAAACATGTGAAAAGATTTTTAAATAGTAAAATTTGTGTAGCAAGTAATAAAAAATGTAAATTATAATACCCTTTCTACTTACCTATAACAGTGTTTTATTTCTAATGTATCTTGTGTTTGAAACATTCGTTTTGTCGTTAGTCGAGAATGGTTCATTTTCATAGCGAACTCGCGGGCAATCGGAAAAATAAATACTTACTGCAGATTTTGTGTATCCTACCTGAGAATCTTTGGTTAGGTCTCCATCCTGTTAATAAAAACCTATTACCCAAAGAATGTAGTACTCTCTAGTGACTATTACCTATTACTTATGAATTTATAATAAATATTTAGAGATGTGATACGTAATCAACAATTTTAGTGACATGAGACATCATCGTTCTAAAATTTAAAAACCAAGCGTAAATATTTAGATAACTAGATAGAATATAATTATAAAGTTTATTTGAAAACATGCTGTACGAAAATAACAAAAATGTTGATTTTAACACGGAACGATACAATGTAGGTAATCAAAGCAAATTCTTTTGCGATGCACAAAAAATAAATTAGGTTTGCAAAAATGGAACAAACGGTACAAACTTAACTGTCAAATAAATTAAACTGACACTTGACAGTGACAAGTGTAAATTGACATGTTGTACTTTTAAAAATTTTATGGCAAATTATTTAATTTATTACATAAATTGATCATTCATTTTATTCACTAATCGTAACATAAATTGGTATTTTTAAAATACCAGTACCTATTCCGTAATTAAATTCATTACAAACACTAAAGTTCATAAAAAATGTCTAATATTGTAACAATAAATGGATCATAAATCAAGTCTGAATAATTGTTTGATAAGTATACTTTGAACCCTGTGAAAAAAGGTTGAATATGAAAATTTTGAATGAATGGTTTATTGAAGCACCATGGGGGAAAATTGCATGTAAGTAATTTTTTCTACTTCGTATTCACATCGCGCTACGTTTAGCATGTATTTGACGCCGCAAGCAAATGCTTACTTTTTACATCTGCTCTTTATTAAGAATACTTCAGTCCTATTAAGTGATGGGAACGAACCTATCGCCATAATAAAAACATAATCTAATTTTATTTAATTCATTTCGTGCATAGGGTTCTTTTTTGTTGGATGTAAATTAATGGGAGTCATAACCCGGGCGTATAAATTAAACTCAAGAATAGCAATGTATTATTATATTCAAAGTTCCAGAGTAAGTTAATACAAAGCGATGTACTTACTTAGATGGTAATAGTAACAATTTAGTGGATGTACTGAGTTAACAAAGGTGCATATCGCTTTTATATAAGAGGCATGGTGTGACACAGCATTTCTGCACAACTATGCATGTGCACTTATACAGCTGTGCAAGTGTGTGTGTCCCTACATTGTGTTTTATGAACCTAAAAGCACAATATTCCTACTCTACTTAAAGATTGAAGTGAAAACTCTAGAAAACATAGCCAGAGTACACTGCCAAAATTACTGTTTACTGTTTTACTAGTAACATAATTGAGAAAAATGTTGAATACATGGCTGCTAGATATAAGTCAATTTGCTGAACAGATCTTAATGAAATTTAGCACACCACATCTTGGATAATATTTATTCAAAAAAATCTTATCGACAGAATGCCTATCAACCCTTAATGTGTGCATGAGCAGGCTTTATTAACAAAATAAGTTTTTATTAATTCATTTTGTTATATTAAACAAAACTAAGTCTAAAGTTGCTTTCAGTGATATCCTGGGGCTCTCCTGGCGGGGAGCCTGTCCTGCTGATCCATGGAAGACAGGACAGCGCCAGCACCTTTATTCCGTTATTGGAATTGATGCCGGAACAGTATTACTATGTTGGTATTGATATGCCAGGGAATGGGAGATCTGATCCTTTTCCAGTAGGTAAGTGCTCAATTTGAACTATTCAAACATTTGCTGAAACTATGAGATGTTAGAATTGACAGCTTTGCAACAAAAAGTTTTCAATATAATTATTTTGGCAAGTAAGAAAGAAATAAATTTGTTAATAATATTGTATCATTGAAATACATGTACTACATACTAGATTTGGCTTTCCGAACATTCATTGTGTTCAACTGAATTTAACTGTAATCCATTCAAACTGATTTTAGCATGGTGTCAATATTGATGCTTTTGGTCATGTACAGAATGGTGTTCATAATATAAAAACGCGAGTCTAAGTGCAAACCTGGATGTGAATAAAAAATATTTGTCAAATTTGTAAAATTATTGTTGTATAAGTGAAGAAATAGGTTATAACAGTGATGTTTTGGTCACCATTTTAGTTCAGATTTTGAACAAATATTTTACATGGACATCTGTGTCTATAGAATATACGTCAATGTATTGGATGAATTAAAATATGTGTTATGAAGAACAAATATTATATGAAGGCAGATAATTTTAATACACTATTAAAAGATCTATGTACAGAGTAGCTGTCTTATTTTATTTACAACAGATAGTCTCTTGGGATTGGAGTGGACTTCTGAGATATAGATCTGCAGGTTCAAAACCCAAAGCACATCTGACATTGTTATGTGTGTACTTTTTATTATTTATCGTTCACTTTAATGGTGAATGAAAATATTGTAGGGAAACCTACTTTCCTAAGATTTGTCCATAAGTCAAAATTCTTTCTTCTAATCCTGCCATATCTTTATGTATAAAGAAATTGTAATAGGCCGATGTATATTTTAGATATTGAAACAGTAACTTTTTATTAAGGCAAAAACTACTACATGAAATTGAATGCATTTTCCAATGATGTATGGCTTGTGGTCTAACTTAAATATAAAGGCTCCATTTTGTTCCAGAAAAATATAAAGCTAGAATTTAATGCAGGAAAACACTTGCATGTGGTCAGAGCCGCAAAAAGCTAGTATTTAATAAATCTGTATAATTTGTTTGTATATAAAGAATTCAGTATCATACATATATTTTTTATTTTAGGTATTAAAATAACCAGACTTCACTTCATAGCCGCCATGGAGATGGTGTTGAAGCATCTTGGTTGGGAGAGCTTTATATTCATCGGACATTCAATGGGCTGTGAACAAGGTTGCCATGTCTAACCTGTATTTTTACCCATAACTGTACTTACTTATATTATAAATTTTATACCATAAAAAGTAACCTATAGCACACAGGAGTACTGTAGCTTCCCATTAGTGAAAAAATCAGTAGTTCTTGAGATTTGAGTGTTTAAACAAACAAGCTCTTCAGCTCTATAAAAGATTATAATACTATACTAATAATATAAAATAATTTAAAAATTGTCCAAGAGACAAAAGATCTAGATCAAACATCTTAGAAATGTCTAGCAATTAAAAAAATTTACATAACTCACTTTCGATATGTTTGAAACTTAGATATTATAGGACACACTGTATGTATTTTGCTGATTTTATATCTTGTACCTGCGCAGGACCACGCTAGCCGGTGTTCGTTACTCGTTCCCCATCACGCGCCACATTACCTAACATAACCTTAGACCGTACTATACACACTATAGTGTTAAGTAATTTTATATTTGTGAACAATATAAACTAATTAACCACTTTTATTGGCAACTTTTTCAGAGTCAAATGGAGGATTACAAAGAGCATTTAGAATACAATAATTAGTACCCCCAATGCCCACAATATGATTGCCTTAAAAACAAAAAAAAAAAAACATTTTCCTACTGACTGCCTCATTGGCGTAGATGTACTGCATACGTGGTACGACAGCGCTCGTGAGGTCCTGGGTTCGAGTCCCGTGTGTGTGTATCATTTTCTTATATCCTTCCAGGTCTGTTCTACAACGCCGTTCACCCATGGCGCATCAGAAAGCAGATACTCCTGGATGCTATACCTTCTCTCCAGCGACTCCAAGTCTTCGATGTATCAGAATATTTCAAGACATTCTACGATAACTACTACAGTAACTATATGAAAGAGAATTTTGGTACCAAACTCTACACCAGAGAGAAGGCGATAGAGGCTGTCATGAGAGCGCGAGAGTTGACCAGAGAGCAGGGAGAACTCATTCTGGAGAGGAATCTTATCGATATGGGTGATAGGATGTTTAGGTAATTTGCATTTATTTTTTACAATTTAGTTTTAAATTATCAGTATAAAAATCCATTAAGGAAGTCTACACAATACAATCTAGTATTGTGTCATAATCTTAATTTTTTAAAGTTTTTCCAAGATAAAAAGTAGCCTATAACATTCAGGAGTAGTATAGCTTCCTATTAGAAAAAAGTTTTCAAAATCGACTTAGTAGTTCCTGGGATTAGCACGTTCAAATCAACAAACTCTTCAGCGTTGTATAATAGTATAGAAGTATAGATATGTACCCATGTGAAGTAGTGATGTAACGAATATTCGCATTCGCATTCGTATTCGCGAATATTCGCATATTTTTAGATATTCGCATTCGCATTCGCATTCGCAAAATTTCTGCGAATGTTTTGCGAATGTCAATATCAGAAAAAAAAATTTTGAAGATAATAGTAGACTGCCTCGGTGGCATAGTTCTACTGCATGTGCGGTACGGCAGCGCTCAAAGGTCCTGGGTTCGAATCCCGGATCGGGCAAAGTGATATTTGGGTTTTTCTGCTCAGTATCAGCCCGGAGTGTGAAATTTGTGCCCGACATGGCGATAGGCTCGCCCCTGTCACACTATTAGACGGAACACACTTGGCGAAAAGTGGGTGCCTTGGTTGCGCCTCTGCATACCCCTTCCGAGATAATATTCGTAATACTGTGTGTGTGTAATAGTAGGTTAATAAAATCAAAATCTAAACTAAAACAATAAACTATAAATATAGTCTAAACAAACAAACAAAAAATTATAGACTCTCAAAGAAAAATACCTCTCTTTCTTAAAACATAACAAATAATTAACTATTTTTACCATGTTTTTAAGTTAGTAATTAAACTTGAGTAGAGGAATATTAAACTTTAAAAATAAACAAAATTATTTCGTTTACTTTAATAAAGCTTAAAAATGTAATTCTCATTAGAACTTGTAACACATTAGCAACTAAGAAATTAAAAGCAATTGAAAGAAACAAAACAAATTCTTCTATAATTTTTTATCAGTCTTTACATAACTTTCTAATGTTTAGATAATTATCATCTTAGATAATAATAAAATTTAGATAATCATCATAGAAAATTGGCGCCAAATTTGAACAAAAACTAAACATTCGCATTCGCATTCGCGAATGTCGGTAGCAGATATTCGCATTCGCATTCGCATTCGCGAATGTTCAAAAAATGACATTCGTTACATCACTAATGTGAAGCAAAAACTTTGCAACTCTGTGTAAGCACATTGCGCAGTCGGAGGAGTTTGTACTTTGTCATAATTAAAGGCTATATATCATATGTTATTAATATATAAATTAGACGGTCGAATTTGGAACACTGAATGACCACTTGCATTAATAATCTCTCTTTACAGATTGTCCTGGGATAACAGACTGAAGTCGCCAGCGCCTCAAAATTACACAAATGAGTATTATTATGCGTTGTTTTCCAAAAATACTCCCCCTACGTTACTACTGTCGGCCAGTGACGGAGCCAAAGGCTACGACAAGGGGAAAGAGGGCGCCCAAAAGTTGATAGCGGATTTGAAGAGCAACGTGGCAAATTTTCAATTGGTTGAGGTTTTGGGAGGTCACGATGTGCATTTTACGAACCCGGACCGCTGTGCGCCACACATATTGAAATTTTTGGAAAAGGATTTCGGCAGATCTAAGTTGTGATTTATCTGTGATATAGAGTATAAAGTCGCTGAGGTTATGGATTATAGATTATGAAATGAATGGTTGTAGAAATAAATGGAAAATAATGTCTTTTATTTTGACTCAATAACGAATTTAACGGCGGTAGCTTAGTTGCGTATGAAACGGACTGCCAAGATGAACGTCTGCAGGTTCAAAACCCAAAGGCAACAATTATCTAAAATTATACGTGTTTTGTGGATTTATCGCTTGCTTTAATGGTGAAGAGAAACCTGCATATCTGAGAAATCCTCTATAGCAATTTGAGGCCCGTTGAAGTCTACCAATCCGCACTAGGACAGCGTGGTGAACTAAGGTCTAATACCTCTCAGTAGTAGAGGAAGCTTATGCCCAGCAGTGGGACACTAAATACTTAATACAGGGCTAATATGGATTATTATTATATGGATTTTAGTATATCGAATTGCTGGTTGTTATAAAATGAATGAATAAATTTGGATTTTATTTTTGACTCAATAACGATTATTGCATCAATAATGTGTAAAGCCTGACAGAAAAATAAAAAAATCTGCTTTGAGAACGCCATTTTTGCTTCATTTTAAACTTGTCAGTACAAAAAAAAGTATTCGGTATTTTACACCATGCCGAGGTCCTTTATTTTCTTTGTCAGGCCATACATGCCATATTATATCGAATCAATAACGAGTAATCCGGCGTGATAGTATGTGAGGCGGGCATATTTGCCTTTCGTATCATCTTTAGTTGCGTATAAAAACAACTATAATACAATTGTTTATCAACGTTAACCTCACGTCGGTTATAATTTAAAATTGATAAATTTATATAAACAACTATAAATTTAACTGGTGGTAGGTCTGTCATATGTGAGAGTACGTCTGGGTAGGTACCACCGCTATATCCATATCTACCGCCAAGCAGCAGTGTAGTCACTGTTGTGTTCCGGTTTGAAGGACATTGTAGCCAGTGTAACTACTGGACATAATGAGACTTAACATCTCATGTCTAGGATGGCGAGCGGAGTGGAATACCAAACAATACTTTGTAAATCGAGGTGGTGTTGGATGGTGTTTCTACTGTTTATGGGCGCTCGTATCGCTTACCATCAAGCGGACGACAAGCTCGTCTTGTCATTCAAAGCAAGTAAAAATAAATACTTTTAAGCTTACACAGGGAGAATTGAGAGACGATTAAATGATTGCGTAAAGTAGCTTTAAAAACAAGTTTGATGTTCAAAATGGCGATATCACTTTAATATTTCATGAGAAAACAAACATTTTCGAGCCTCCTCACATCTCATCGAAAAACCTCCTGAATGCACCTTACCCAATGAAGTTATGTGGGCCACCATGGAGAGTTTTAACATCTCGTGTACGGTGGTCACTTTCCGGGCGGATATAAAATATATATCCTGCCACCTGCAATGTATTGTAAAGATTACATTGCTTGCGTTTGAATAATTTCTTATTTACCCGTGTTATGTTTATAGAAATCAAAATACTTAAGTAGTTAGAATATTGCAAATCCATTAATGGCTTGCACGCTGAAGCTTGGCAGTTTTTATTGATTGATAAGTAAAACAAGTTTAACCTCTCGTATGTGTGAACCGTGACATCTTCGTTTATCATAATAATAATTCATTATTATTTAAAGCGAAGTATGCTAAAGTAAATTTTCTATTATTATAGAAAATCATACCTTTGTTCAGTAATAAAGGTAGCTTTCCATTAATTTTTATTTTCCTAATATTTTTAATATAAAATAGTCCTGCGATTACATTACCTTCTTGCTTATCATAGACTAGCTTTTGCTCGCGGCTCCGCCCGCGTTATAAAGTTTTTCAGGCTAAAGTTTTCCATTATAAAAGTAGTAGTTTCCCGGGAGCCTATATTCTTCCCAGGGTTTCAAACTGTCTCCATACCAAATTTCATCTTAATACGTTGGGTAGTTTTTGAGTTTAAGACGTTCAGGCAGACAGATGCAGCGGGGGACTTTGTTTTATAATATATTTTTTTTAGAACTTTTTAAGAGGAACAATCCCGTCATACATCATTGTTGCATAACTTTAACCGTTTACGCAGCGCACGCAACGGAAGCTTTTAAAACGAATAAATTGTCCCCGTATTTGCAACATGTTTCATTACTGCTCCGCTCCTATTGGTCATAGCGTGATAATATACAGCCTATAGCACCCCACAAATAAAGGGCTATCCAACACAAAACGAATTTTTCAGTTCAAACTGGTAGTTCCTGAGATTAGCCATTACTGCTCCGCTCCTATTGGTCATAGCGTGATGATATATAACTTAGAGCACCCCACAAACAAAGGACTATTCAATACAAAAAGAATCTTTCAGTTCGAATCGGTAGTTCCTGAAATTAGCCATTACTGCTCCGCTCCTATTGGGTATAGCGTGATGATATATAGCCTATAGCAATCCACGAACAAAGGGCTATCCAACGCAAAAAGAATTTTTCAGTTTGGACCAGTAGTTCCTGAGATTAGCCATTACTGCTCCTTTCCTATTGGGTATAGCGTGATGATATATAGCCTATAGCACTCCACGAACAAAGGGCTATCCAACGCAAAAAGAATTTTTCAGATTGGACTGGTAGTTCCTGAGATTAGCGCGTTCAAACAAACAAACAAACAAACTCTTCAGCTTTATATAATAGTATAGATTATTATTTTGCAAAATAAATGTACCTACCGTAAAGGTTATTATGAAACTTTCTGTTAAATCTGTTTTTTTTTTTCTATTTATATGTTGACAGGGAATCGTTTTTTTTTAAATTATAATAAAATGGAGTACCTAGTTAATAAATTTGTGCTTGTGAAATCTTTTGCATTATTTAGATTCCGTCAATAACTCTTCCACTAATTCGAAAAGCAGATCTCATCTAAATCAGTTTAAGGTTTAAACTATAGTAGGTATGTATATGTATACAGTATGTATACAGAAAAAGAAACATATTTTTCGTTGTTCAGAACACTTCGTCATTTATTTAGTAATCATACATTTGATATTTATCCGTCTTTCCACATAATAATTTGAGGATTTGTACCTACTTAGAGATAATTAAAAAAATAAACGTAAGTAAATACTTACCTTTTTGGTCACTCGGAACATAAAAAAAGGTGTTATTACCTTTTTGGTCACTCGGAATCGTATAAACATAAAAAAATAAGGTGTTAATAAATTTGTTTTCGGCAGTAATGCACCTTAAATGATTGGATTCTGCAATGATAGAACCAGTTCCACTGGCTCGTCCCGTGTGTCGTTAACGTTTTGTTATGTATTAAAAATGTCTGTGCTAGCAAGTGTTGTGGTCTGCACCGGTGAGTAATTATTAAATAAATATGCACTTGGCAGGTATATACACTTAGAGGGACCTAATAAGTATAAAAGAATTGAATGTAGTTTTATCGGGGAATTTAAAAAAGTTTATGTAAACAAATGACGATTTTCAATTAAGTCGATTTTCAGTTATGTCTAACAATTTGTTTTTTATTATTTTTCTTTTATATATTTTTTAAATTAAGTAAGTTATTGCAACAGAAACATTGAGATAACAAGTTATTATTATTTTAAAAATAATTGGCATATTTAAGTTGAGCATTGCAATAATGTCAAGGGTTGGGGTCTAATATCTTGTGGCGCCTATAATGCTACCGAAACTAGGTCAAGCTTGCATCTTAGGGTACCTATAATCATTAAAAGTATCATAAGTAGCCGACTACGCAGAAAAATACAACCTTTCATGAAAGCACCTAATGTTTACGGTAAAAGGTTACTGAGTTTCGAGTTGAAATCCCCAAATCGAGCAAACCAATATTGCCTTTTTTTGGCTCAGTATCAGGCTGGACCTTGGATTACTCAATACGAATAACTCACCCCCATGTACATCATGGAACAAAATACAAATGGCCAAAAGTGGATCGATTAGTAATTGCGTCTCTAACTAGCCCTTTTGAGATGAAAAGCGAGTGTATTTATTTGTTTAATTTGATAGTTGATCAATAGATTGATTAAAACACATTTGTATAGGTACATTTTATTTAATTGCTTCTTTAATTATGGCATAAATTTATTTTTAGCCGATCCCATAACTCGTCACGAATAAGCGAATTCACAAGGACAACATTGGCAAAGTTTTTACCACATACGTTCTTTTCAATGCCGTGGCGATTTCTGACGATAATCCAAGCAAACGAAGTAACTTTCGCGAAGTTTTGCTTAAGCCGGCCTCTCACAAGTGTAAAGTCGTAAATATTCGTACTACAGGAGCCTTGGTTACAAGTGCGCCGCTCATTACTTAGGGGATTATGACGCAATCTTTAAACATTTTTTTCAGTTCTGATGATGGTCAGTACGACGGCGGACCAGATTGAGTAAGTATTGACATCTCTTGGATACTGAATTTAACTGCTCAGTTTCAGAAATGAGAAGTTTTTCCAATTATTTACTTATCTCTTTAATAAAAATGCCTATGCTTAATACGTATATTTATGATAATTGGATACAGTTTAATCAAAATTAGGGCTGCCATCACCTAAATTGCCGACGCCGGATAAACACGGCAAAAATCCCGGATGTTTGGGCGAAACACGGGTTTCCCCAGATACCTCTGAAAAAATATTTTTTGCAACAAAAATAAAAAAACATTGTTATATCGTTTTTATTCATTTATACAGCTTGTTATTATTATTTTTTTGTTTTTACTAAGTTTTATTCTATTTTATCGCTTATTTATAAAAAAATTGATTTTTTTTAACAAAAACCTCAGCAGGACGGGCCCGTGACGCTCTTACTAGGACAAATCCGAGAAATTCCGGACGAATGGCAGTTCTAGTCAAAATGTACTAATCCAAAAATAAGTAGTTAATGATCAACACGCAATTTATCCAAATTTGATACTTTACTCATGAACATAACACACTAGGATCTATTTATATCTGACACAAAAAATATGCGATCAATCCACACATTTTTTTGTACATAGAAATATCCTGCTGTAGCAAATAACACTCCCCAAATGTTTAAAAGTAATTAGTACATTTTGCCATAATTCGGTCTAAATCATAAGTGATATAACAACAAACAAAAATAATATACCAGATCCTAAATAGGAATTGTTCTACAATTAGGTAGAACACAGCTTATGTAAATTAGGTAAATGGTTAAATCTGTTTAGTTGCTACGACATAAAACTAGTTTTTTTATATTTTAGTATTCTCTTGACGTTTCGAAGGCTTTGCAAGCTTCATAGTCATGGTCACGTCAAATTAGAATATAAAAACCGCAATATAATCCGAAAACTATTTATTTTTCGATATCTAACATTCGCTTTACATAAGAAGTCATTCCGTTTATTTAGTTTTCATGTAACTATTTAACAAGATAACTTGTAATTTATTATATTTTGAAGTGCCCATCGTAGATTTCTCATAAATCATACTTATTATCAGAAAGGGACCTATTAGTTAAACTTTTAATTGGCCTTCTTTTATTAGAATTAGTCAGTACCTAACACAGAAGATAGTCCGACTATGGGATTCCAACTCTTCTGCTGTATTAGGTGCACTTATTCCAGTCCCGGATCTTGAAATTTTGGAGGTGGGGCAAAATCTGGATAATGCCGACCCCGACCACCTATATTTTTAACTTTGTCATGATCATCATTTCGCGCCCGCGGGAAATATTTATGTGTGTAATGTTCTGGTTGTCTCAGTAGTCAAAGTTACGTTTATTATAAGTTGTGTATTCGTCTGCAAAGTTTGGAATTGCAGCCCTCTGAATTCGCCGCCTGGGGCGGACTTATTCCGACAATCTCGATAACCCAAATGTAGTCGTAAGCAGGGACCCTGCATAATGCCACCATTTCCGGCCCACGGCTCCTATCTGAGCTCTCCAAAGTCTTCCCCTGGTGATCAGCTGGAGAATGCCGTGCTCAACATCACCTGCGATGCTGACTACCATCTAGTGGGAGAAAGGACTGTTACGTGCATCTCCGACTGGTGGTCAGATGACATGCCCGAGTGCTTACGTGAGTACTTAAACATTACTCATGTATCAAAAGGGCAACTTTGACCCTGAAAGGAAGAAAGTGAAAATTATGTAGGGTCATTTTAACATTGCGTTAATAAAAAACTACATACTCGTCTTCATCTTGGCTAACAATGTACCAAAAACCATCCATGAATAACGAATATTTTCACTATAAGTCCCGGTTTTATTTTTCTGATTTTTTGATCACAAATATATCACATGAGGAGAGCATTTCTAACGGAAAGTGCTATGTTACTGCTACGACAAATTCTCTTAGAGTAAATGCCATTAGGCTGTGTAAAATTAAAATAAATTTTGATTTATATTTATTTTGTTCAAAGCTTCTACTTTTTTACTAACATCTTATAGGTATGTGATTACATTTAGTAAAGCAATGTCAAGACGACCCAGTAGAATAATACATATGAAACACAGGCTACCACTTACTAAGGATATAAAATAACTAGCAAAATGAAGATTATCAGCATAGAAAGCTAAAATTACTTTGTTCCAGCGTTCTGTAAGGCTGGTAAGAAGTCCTGGGTTGTCGGTTGTGATTCGGGCGCCTCTCAGTGCGTCATCACACCCAGTAATCTACCAAGTCTCGGACACAGAACCCTCAGCCAAAATCAAAGTCAGTATCCAAAACCAGCCACATAAAAAATCTATCAATCCCATTTTATTTCTCAGTCTTGTGACGATGATTTTAAGTTGCGCATCAAATTTTTTTTATTACATCTCCGAGGCTGTATCTAAACGAATCCAAATTTTCTCGTGTAAACATGTCTTGGGTAGGTACAGCCCCTGAAGAGCGTGAGTAAGTGAGTATAGATGTTGTTGAGTGTTGAAATGGTCCCTAATAGTGTTATCCAAATATAAGAAATACAAGATTTTGCGATTGTGAATAATATTTTAAAAAACTGTAACCGAAATCATTTCTGGATTAATGGTTATTCCATATCAATTTATTAATATTAGTTCGGTGATTTGGGTTTAAAACTGGAATAGACGGACAGGCAATCAATTACTTCCACAATTACAATGTTAGCATGGATTAAACAATTTGTTTTATGTGACTGAGTCAGACTGCGGTACTGTGGGACCCATCACCGACAGGATCATTGCGGGCGGCTACCAGGCCGTTCTCTATGACGCGCCATGGCACGCGGGGCTCTACACGAAGGCCACCATGCCTTACATGCAGATATGCGGCGGCACCCTCATCGCAAGGGACGTCGTGGTGACTGGTAATCCGTCATCTACTAATACATAAAGCTCAAGAGTTTGATTGTTTGAACATGCTTATCTCAGACACTGAATAAAGTGATCGTAATTTTTTTTCACTAATAGGAATTTAAATTACTCCTGAATTTTATAGGTACTTGGAAAATCTTTTCACGCGGGTGGAAGCGTGAAGAAAACCTAGTGGTTATAGAGAGTACTTGTCACAAGTTAACTACGATAAAATCATAATTAGCAGTCACTAAAAGTACAAGAAAGCCACCGTACACAAAGTAGAACCCCCCCATAGTGTTTCCAAATCAGCTGGTGTAATGTGTATATCTGGTTTAAATAGGCCGGCATAATTGTATCAGCTCATCAAAAAATATTTATCGTCAATTATTGGCCTACGAGAGATAATAATTTTGGTCTCTCTGGAATTAACTGTTTAGACGTTGTCAACTTGTCGAGTATGATAATTTCTGAATAAAACTGACAGTTGCTGAAATATTTAACAGCATCTACTCGGCACCTGATTTTGGACATCTATTCTTTTTTCTGTTCTATAGGGAAAACATGAGTATTTGTACCATGATGGTATATTCGTTACTGATGGTAAGTCTCTCATATGTAAGAGTTTCCCTGAGAAGGTGCAATGTCTTTTTTGCCGCCAAGCAGCAGTGTGTAGTCACTGTCGTGTTCCGGTATGAAGGACATTGTAATCAGTGTAACTACTGGACATAATAAGACTTAATATCTCACATCTCAGGATGCCGAACACAGTGAAATACCAAACTATACTATGTAATTCAAGGTGTTGGATGGTGTTTCTACTATTTATGGGCGGTCGTATCGCTTACCATCAGGCGAACGGCAAGCTCGTCTCGTCAATAGAAACAATCAAAAAATGGTTGTGTTCTAGCGGCACATTGCTTCTCCACGGATGGAAGCACGCCCTCCGCAGCAAATTACGCGATAGCAGTCGGCAAGATATATCGGCCGTGGAACAACGACCACGACAAACAAGCTCAAAAATCTGATGTGAGTTGTGAGGACTATTACGTTTGCGCAGCGCCTAAGGGAGCTATCTTACTTATATGTTTGTACCCATCTTCGTACCCATCATTGTATATACCTATTATGGAAAATCGGCCGTCTCGTTTTGGAAACAAAACTATCCAATCAGGGGAGTAACTCTGATATTTGTTAAGGGAAAGGAAGAAGGAAATATTTTATTTGGCTTTAATAATATTATATAAGATACAAAACAATTACATAAAAATCCAAGAATTAGAGACATGATCCCTCTTTCATTATGTTTATTTCGTTTTATTCTTTTAAAATCTAGTGCAATTTATTCACTTCTCTGTATCAAAACGTAATGAATTCAACAATAAGTAGGTACTATAATAATAAAAGATATTTATAGTGTCTACGAAGTTTTCTTTGACATACATTTGCAATATTAGATTATATCTCGCATAGGCTTTCTTCTGCAGTCTGGCGTTATCGTCTTCCAATTGTTACGTGCCTTTGTCTATTAAAGCCTTGCTCAATATAGAACATCTACGACTTAATCCTTTGCATTTTTAAAGATATTCCTCTTATTGTTTCAGAATTCATTATTAATTTTACATCTTGTATGATGCAAATTTATACATATAAAAGCAAAAATGACAAAATAAGTGATAATATCCAAACCTTGATATTTTTTATTCTGATCTCCAGCCTTTGGAAGTTTACAACTGAACATAGTCTTTGTAAAGGAGTTTTTTAAATCAAATATTTCCTGATAAACTTGTTAGAAATGGCCTGCATCTCCTTCTAGTTCTGGTTCTTGGGAACTTTACCAGGACGTCTGTCCACCTCATAAGTGATCCAGGTCTATGCTTTGTCTTATCAGGTGAAGGAAATAAGAATCCCGCCGCGGTACCTCGGGAGCGTGGGGAACTTCCAGGATGACATAGCTCTGGTGATAGTCGCCAAGAAGTTCGACTACACAGAGGCCGTGACTCCCGCCTGCGTCAGCTTCGACCGCAAGTTCGACGAGGAGCAGTTACAAGAGGGCAAATATGGCAAGGTATAGTCACTTGTTAGAAACGGAAACGGCTATGTACACAATGAAATAACATCGCCTGGACGCTGTCACACAAGGTCATAAATAGAAGCACCATTTAGCAGGGCAAACAGCGTAAATTTTCAACGTAAATTTTTTTTGTCGAAAAAAATTTCAAAAAAAATCAGAGATCCACATTATGTGTACGGAGACGAATCCGACTTTTTGCTATTACGGGCGTTCAAATTGAAGGACAACTGATAAATGGGGAAATTTTTTACTCTTACCTATGCGGCTCATAAAGCTGCACTTCGAGTTGAAAGCCCTGTAATTGTTAAAAGACTGTTTTGTCCCCGCAGATGGAATAGAGCCCTTGACTAAGTTTGAATTGTTGTTGGCGTAGACCCTGTAATTTTTTTGGCTTAAAATTACAATAAATCCAGTGAACAAATAAAGTGCTACTATGAAACTGACAGTAAATCTGCCTGTTTTGAGTAAAGTGTGTCAAAAAACCCACATTGCTTGAAGGGAACTTATTTCTTTATGAATCTTATACCTTGTTTTAGGTGTTCGGTTGGGGCCTCACTGGTGAAAATGCTAAGTCTTCCCAAGTTCTGCTCGTAGCCGATGTGCCATACGTCGATATCCGCAAATGCATCAAGGAAAGCCCAGTATCCTTTAGGACTTCCATTACTTCGGACAAGTTCTGCGCGGGATATACTAACGGTAGGGATACTGCTTACGTTCAGCTCTATCCATAAACATTTAATATATAGACATGGAATATATGTACATAAGAATTCTTCATAGGAATTTTGAGGGTTTGTTAAGTTTGTCAACCCGCACTAGACCAGCGTGGTGGGGTAAGATTTCAATCCTCGTAGTAGAAATTTAGCAATAGTGAATCAGTATAGACTGATTTTAAAAATGAAAACCCCATTCACTTTTAATAAAGACAATATCAAGAGAAACAAGCTTGCGCTGCCTCCCTTAAAGATTAAAAGGAAGGGGTGAGTTTATAAAAAGGGTTGGTTTATTTAAGGTAGCCGGTTATATACAGGGTCATTTTTACATTGTGTTAAAAATTAAACCACATACCCGCCTTACCACTAAAGTTTTGCCAAAAATCATTCATGAATAACGATTATTTTCATCACAAATCGAAGTTTACTTTTCTGATGAAAAGATCAACAATTATGAAAATATAATTTTGTAGTTTACTGCGAATATGGCGTGTGCGTGTATTACTGACTGAATATGTTCCTGCGCCTGATCTCTCTCCGGTCATGTCGGATTGCGGTCTCACCGGAATATGAGACTATAGGAACCGAGTGCACATGTGTATTGCGCACACACTTGTGCACTATAATATCTTCTGCGTTCCTGATCTCTGTTGAGATTTGCCGCCTGAGCCCAGATTCGGCTAAGAGAGATTCATTCATTTAACTATACATTTCTGAGAACTGCACTTGCACATCTTTTCTTTTAACAGATATAGAAAACAATAATCCAAATCTGATTTTGATTTGTACATGTCTATCCAGGCACAGCAGTATGTCGCGGCGACAGCGGCGGAGGACTAATGTTCTCCAAGATGGTAAAGGGTAAGGAGCGCTTCTTCCTCCGCGGCATCGTCTCCACCTCGCCCAGCACCGAGAACGCCTGCAACATCTTCGCCTGGGCGGCGTTCACCCACATCCTCAAACACGAAGGCTTCCTTAAAACTGTGGTCGGCTCGAAGGAGGAGGCTCCAGTGCCAGTCGACGTTGTCCACACACCTGTCTCTTCTGGCGGGCATTACGCCCTGTATAACTTAGATTTCAGGATAGGGTCGCAAAAGCCTCAGTCCGGTTGGGTGTGAGGTACTGGATCACCCAATGAGTCCAGAAAGAAGGCGTTAACAGCTGAGGTATACTCACATGCGCTTGAATGTATTAGCATTTTATATGTGATAATAAAATATTGAGAAAACGTAGTTTTAGTGTGTAAAATTTATTTTTATCTTTAAGGTTGAAAAATGGATAGAAGTAATACGAGCCATCTGATAACCCACAGCACAAAAAAACAATATCACACGTCAAACTTCGTAGTATTGTAATGCTATTTGCGTTTAACAATACGCTGCGCTCATTACCAGAAAACAGGATGACGTGATCTTTATAATGGTTTTTAGCGTGATCTAATCCAAAAGCATGAAGAAGATGAAAAGGTAAACGACATTTCTTAAAAGACAACTTCAAAAAATTCAGAATCAGACACAGATTCCAAAACGCAGTAAAAATATATATTTAAAATGTGTATAATTTAATGCTACAAATAATGTCATTAATCAGCTGCCGATATACAGTTACCGATAGAAAGAGCATCGGATTTAAAATCGATGCTTAAATCAAAACTAGATAAACACTTGTCAATATAAGACAGCAGCCTTCAGCCAAGAACATCGGGAATAAAAATTAAAGATTAAAATCCGCACAATAGTTTTATTTGACATTAAACATAAGAAATCACGTCTAGAAGTCGTCAGCGCTCCAATGCTCCTTGATGAAGTCTTCGTAGAGCACGAGGTTGGTGAAGGTGGTGAGGGACTTGGAGTTGCATGCGTCGTTGGTGTGGTGCGCGGTGGAGACGATGCCCCTGAGGTAATATCGCTCGGTGCCGCGTTTCCGGAACACGAGGCCGCCGCCACTGTCGCCCCTGCACAGGGCTGTGCCTATAAAAGATTAAAGGATGTTGGTGCTATTTCATTATAAAAGAAGTAAGTTTAAAAAAATGAAGATCACAAATCGATGTCTAATTTTATAATACGGGTTAGTTGCTTGAAATAATTAGTTGATGATGGTGAATACACTGCACTACTGCGGGCATCAAAGGCTAGTGACGTCGGACACTCTACAACACTCCACATCGAAACAAAGACACGGTCACCACTAATAAATGAGTCGACTGGAAGTCATCGTTTATCAGGATCATATTTTATTTCGAAATAGAAATGGAAGAAGAACTCTTTCTCCAGTACCCAAAAAAGTACGAGGACTCATAGAGTCCTCTGTCCTAAACCAATCGCGACGAGTCAGTTACATAATTTCTTAACTAATCATCAGAATATTAGGTAAGATTGGCGGACGTGATGATTACAGTTGCTTCAATTAAGTAACAAAGAAATATGACAGTTCCATCAATACCCTCCAAAAAGAATTTAATTTTTTGCCCTCATACTATGGAAATTCATGGCCATAGCATAGAAATAAATAATAATATCATGTAAATATTGCTCATTCAATGTTGAAATTACGCCATATAAGTGGCGATAGCCTAGTTGAGTGTGGAACGGACTGCCAAGACGAATGTCCGCAGGTTCAAATCCCAAGGGCACACACCTTTGGCTTTTCTAAAATCATGTGTGTATTCTTTGTGAATTTATCGTTCGCTTTAAGGGTGAAGGAAAACACCGCGAGGAAACCTGCACATCTGAGAAGTTCTTTATAGAAATTTCGGTGTGTGAAGTCTACCAATCCGCACTAGGCCAGCGTGGTGGACTAAGGCCTAATCCCTCTCAGTAGTAGAGGAGGCCCGTGCTCAGCAGTGGGCAAGTATATAATACAGGGCTGATATTATTATGATATTATTAAATGTTGAAGTTAACTGAAACGTAACACTCCTTCTCACTCGATAATTATTACATCGGAATATGTTTACCATTGTCATATCCCGCGCAGAACTTATCCGCCGTGATGAAAGGCTTGAATTCCTTTACTGACTTCTCCTTGCAAACTCCTGGATCCACATAGGGGATTTCCACCACCTTCAACTCTCTAGAAGCGGTTCCGTTTGAAGCGGTCAGACCCCAGCCTGCGATCTGTAGAAAATAGGTCTCATAACTATATAGAAAAGTGACTATGCCTTCTCTGCGACATTTTTAACTGATGGGTACCTCACTATCAGATGTTTGCACTTAAAACCACCAGCAGGATCTATATAAGGACATGTTGAACTGAGCCCAGGGCTCCTTGTACTTATAGACCTCCCAGTCACTATTGAAAGACAGAAGATAATATTTCGTTTAAAATTTCTTTATTGGAGTTTAGTAAAAGTAGTTAACACATAACCTAAACTGTTCAAGAAGAAATCACCAGAACCTTCTTGTCCCATCGGCCATCAGTTCTGCGAGCTATGTGCCCTACCCACTGCAACTTAAGCATGCTATTCCGATGGGCTATGTCGGTGACATTCAGGCACGGATACTAAATACAAAATACTGTACTTTTCCACTATTTCCAATATGAAGCTGGGCCTTAGCCAGTTCGCGGCTAAAGCTTATACAGACGGGCCTAATATGTGACTTGTACGTCACGGCGGTGGCCAACACCAACAGCGCTATGTCGCCCTGGTACTGATTCTCGACACCCATGAAAAACTCCGAGATGTAGAGCTCTTTGACCTGAAACAAAGATCTGAGTAAGTTCTAGTAAAATTCTGATAAATAAGAGATCCAAAAAAATTTTGTTCTTTCCTTGTCAACCTCTGATGTCCAGATCAATTCTTAATTGACTACTGTAATGGATGTCGCATATCACGAAGAAATCAATATTGATACTGCTGATTGACATACATACATAGTATAACGCCTCTCCCACAGGGGTAGGCAGAGATTATGAATTGACGGCAGAAATAAATAAAGCAGTACTCAGTAGAATCTATTCAAAAAGAACCAACACAAACATTTGAAACAATATTGACTCACATCAGACCGCTGTGCGTCATCCAAGGTTTCTCGCCATTTTCGGTATAATTTGCCGACAGCCGCGGCGTACTTCTCGGCCGGTAGAGGCTGGTCTCCATCCCAGAAACAGTGGGCAGCTGCAAAACACATAAAATTAAATAAAATTTGCGTACATGGATGGAAGTAGCGTCTTGGTACACATTATACTGCCTCGTACATTATTAAAATGGCGTGAGAATACCTAGAAATTAGATTATACTCGCTTTCTTTTCTGTTCTTATTTATTGAGGTGTGTAGAGTATGAGTACCATTAGATGAATATAAAATGATTACCTGACAATACCACAGTCCTACTTATCAAGGACCCGCCACATATTTGCTTGTAACGCATAATATTGTCGCTTTGGACTTTCGAGTATATGCCGGTGTGCCACGGCAGTTCCCCTCTTACAGCAGACTGACCTCCCATTATCAATTGCGTGCCAACAGGAGTCACTTTGCCGCAGTCTAAAATAAATAAAAAAAGACTTTTTAAGTGATATCTCCATCGCATCCAAGAGTATTTCTTTGCAGGCTACACACACACTCACGCCTTTTAGCCCCAAAGGGGTAGGCAGTGGCGCAACTTGTGCACCCTTTCCGCCTTGTGTAGCCCGTGACGATGTTATAGGGGGTGAGCATATCGCCGTTTCGGGCGCAATATTACTGTGAATAAAGACTATTTGCGCAGCACGTACGTCCTTTGCATGTTTGTCTGTTGAGGTAAGTTCGAAGGCAATAATATTTAGACCATCTGGGGATGTATATGTATTTTTTGTTGATTGGAATTACAGTAAAAAATATCTCAGAGTTGCTACACTGGCCAATACAATGCAATACTTTATGATATAATACTTTTAGTGACATTACTGTTCTTAAAGGGTTGTTACAGGATTTACCACTAGGTGAAGTATCTTGTATCTTACAGAAGGAACCTATATGGATGTTGATGGTGTTCAGTTTCGTGTAGGTAACAATAGAGCTAGTACACCTTTATCTGAAAATAATGCAAGATAAGCAAACCTGGCAGGCATCTAGGCACGTTAACCCAGCCTTCCTCCTTGCAAACCATGTACCCGAGGTCGTACTCCTCGGAGCGGTAGTTGAGGCCGCACTGGTGCGCCACCTGCGTCCCCACGGGCTCATACTCTTCACACTTGCGAGTTCCTTTACTATCGCCAGTCAGGACACATTGGAACTCCATGTTTACTTTTGGTTCTAATTTGCAAAATTCTGTGAAAAATTAAGGTTAATTAAAAACATAATTCTTATTAAGGTTTGGAATGAGTTATGATTATAATAAAAAGGAAACAATAAATATACTCACTAGCACATTTAGGAAACTCGTCGAGCCACTTTCCGTAGAAGCAGAAGACATTTCTCTCCCCAATCATCTTATATCCTTCACTGCAGGTGAAGTTGATCTGCCCATTAGACAAGTCGTCGCCAGGAGACGCGAGGAATCCATCTCCAACGTACGAGCCGTGCTCCGGATATGAAGGCAATTTACATTTCTTATACGAATTTGGATCAACAGTAGTATGTTGAGAATTATCAATCAAATTTGGTTCTTTGACCCTAAAAGAATAATTATTATAATTTATGTTCTGGATAATAAAATAATGGATAATAAAGATATATTGGCCAGTCTTGTAAAATGTGATTATTGTGCTGCTACTTACATTATTCTAGACTCCATTGGTACAGTTATATTGCAAAGTACATTATCTTCATCTGATCCATCAGCACAATCATTTTTCTGCAAATATTTCGAAATAATTTTATCCTATATTAACTAAACTCATTTTCATATTGCTATAAAAAAAAATTACCCCATCGCAGTCCGCACCGCGGTCGACACAGGCTCCATACGCACATCGGAAGTAGTAATCGGGGCAGTATGCGTCTGCGCATGTGGCGGGAGTCTCATCCGATCTATCGTTGCAGTCCACAACACCATCGCAGCGGCTGGTAGCTGGGATTATCTCCCCGTCGTCACAAGGAACTTCGCGACTGGAAAGGGTCAGTTTACGCACGTATTTTTTTTTTACCAGAAAGAATAGGTTAAGGCGTATCAAATGTATTCGAACTTTGCCGCAACATTCATTCCATAACGCTGGGTCAGCTCATAAATATTAACATTACCAAACGTCAAAATAGGGTAGCTGACGACTTTTTTAAAAATATATTTATAAAAAAAATTGTGATCGTAAATCTGACGGAAAAAGAATTTTGAATATTCGTGCAATTTTCAGTAAGTTACTTTGAAAATTAGTGGAAGCGGTAGCAGCCAAATAACAGGAATAGCAAACCGTGACCAACTGTCACCGGCCATAACTGCGTGAGCAAGATATATGGCGGTAAACACTCTCTGTTCCTTCACTCTTATAGTCCGGTGATACAGCAATCCGACATGACCGGAGAGAGATCAGACGCAGGGCCAACGGCTTTGTAGAAGGTAGGCCTTATGCTGCTGTTGACTTTGAGAGCATCCTTCAGTTACGCGGGGCTTCTGATGACCTCCCGACCCCTCGCCCTCGATAGGAGACGGGCTGCACCAGGCGATATCGTGCAGGGGCGGTTACGGCCTACAACTTATACACTTACGTCGAAGGAAACCCGCAGCCGCTCCTAATACGCTGAAGAGGGCCACCGCGGAATTCTAGAACCAACGGCTTTACGTGTTTAAAGCTGTTATAGCAGTACACACTACTTTAGTACCTGAAGAGTGTAGTCTGATTCCTGCAGCGCGGCAGCAGTTCGTCGGAGTTGTCGGCGCAGTCCTGCACGCCGTTGCAGGGCGCGGTGCCGTCCACGCACGCGCCGTACGTGCAGCGAAACCAGTTGGGCTGGCATCTGGTTACCCAATGATCATTATTTTGCTACCCAAAAGCATAACGTAAAAAACAGTTCATTGTAAGTTTGATGCTGGATTTTTTGATGCTCAGTATTGCCGGAGTTTGGAATTTATGTCCAATATGTTGTTCGCCTCCTATCATATCATGGGACAGTATACGCATGACGAAAAGTGGCATTAGTTACACGTCTGCTTACCGTAAAGTAAATCCCTTATATTCTATTGCTGGAAAGCATTAAAAATATAAGTAAATACACAAAAGTGAACAAGCGATTTGAAATTTTGCTTTTGTTCAGGTACCCTTTTATTTATAAAATTTACACACCAGCAGTATAAGTATGCGTTAGCAATATTACAGGAAATTACTATATCATTTACATTTGTGATGCAATTTCTTTTATATGAGCACGGCAAACTGGACCCCTCTGCACCTAATGGACTGAGGTCCAATAGGATATATTATATCCGGATATAAAGTATAAATAATATCCTACCACCAACAACCATGCCTGGTGAAGGTATGTACAGCGTCCACAAAACACGAGTAAGTTATTTTAAATAAGCAAACAGTGATAAACTACACTAAACTAAAGCTACAGTTAAGATTAAATAATTAAATTGAAAACAACCAACAATTAAATAATAAAAGTTCCAGTTCTATGAGCAAATGTGTCAGTACTTATATTCTGAACTTGGGTAGTGATGTACCAAGTATAACAAGATCTAGGGATTTATGACAGTTATTGGTCTAAACCTTGTAAATCCCTTTATCATATAAAAGAGGATCTTACATCTTATTCCTGCAGAGCGCATGAGTCTCATCACTCTTGTCCGGGCAGTCGTATGCGCCGTCGCACTTCGATTCCGGGCTGATACAGGATCCATCACGACATTGCCATTCTTTCCATTTTCTGTGAATACATACTCAGTTACACTTTCTTTTCCTTATTTGTCCCCCTTCCCTCCCGTTTACATCATCCACCACAGGTTTTCTTAGCCATAATTAGATGTGATCTCAGTAGGGTATGGTATTTAGGTAATTCTGCATTAAAGTCACCTTCAAGTATTATCTTAGACTCTTGGGTCATATTTGATCTCTTTTTAGTTTAATTATACTTAGGTTAAGGATTTGCAGGTGCTCCGGAAAGCGTTTACGGTTTATAAAGGTTTGCACATGCTGTTTTTTAACAGTGCGACGATGTTTCACAATTGACTACAATTCCCGATCCTAGAGTTGACTGGTATTTAAGAAGCTGATGTCTCTCATTGAAAACAGTTGAACTAATACAAAGGAATATTTATTTAGATTTTAGGTATTCGTTTCTTGAACAAGATCAAAACTCTAAGAACCAAATATTTGGACGATATATAGTTGTACTTACTCGCATGAAGCTCGTCTTTTTGATCTAATCAAGGATGTTTCTGCGTAGGCATCACTGCTGAAACCGGGTAAAATGATCCACTTATTTCCCATTAAAAGCTTGACGGGAAGCATCGTCAAAATATCCGATCACTTGCAAGTCAATGCATCGTTATTTAATTATAATATTAGCCCTGTATTATATACTGTCCCATTCCTAGGCACGGGCCTCCTCTACTATCAAGAAGGATTACGCCTTAGTCCACCACGCTGGCCTAGTGCGGGTTGACAGACTTCACATACCCTTAAAATTTTTACAGAGAACTTCTGAGGTTTGCAAGTTTTCTCATAATATTTTCCTTCACTTTACGATGAGCGTTAGTTTACAAATTTAATACTCATATAACTTTAGAGAAAACAAAGGTGCCTTTGGGCTTGGAACCTGCGGACATACTTACTTCTCGGCAGTCCGTTCCACTTCCAACTAGGCTATCTAGGCTTATATGTTTTGTTTGCTTATTTTCGTTATTTAGAGCTGGATTAACCGTACGACAAGTTATGACAGGAGCGAGCCACTAATGTAACATTTTCCTTAAAGTCTTATGAGGGGTTTTTAATAGAATCTGGCCAATGAACCATGTCACAAAAATATGGCGGCAAATTAAAAAAAAAAAAACTTTGTAACCCCGTAAACATTAAAGAGAAACGTTTATCTTAAAATTATATTTTTATGTAAATAATTATAATTATTATAACGATCTTAAATAAAGGCATTCTTCATTTCATGTTTACACGCAGTCATAAGGTATATTTTTTTAATTTGTCGCCATACTTTCTGTGCCACGACTCGTTGGCTAGACTTTAGTAGAAAACATACCTGAATTCATTTTCAACGCCACCGGCGGAACCCAGCAGAGGAATGCCTACGAAATGTTCATGTTATTAGGTTTTTTAATCATTCCTCTGATAGAATAGCGAAAACCAATAAAGAGTATTATTAGAATTCCGTAATATGTAAATCTATTTCGTTTGTTATCCTTATATTAGATGTCACTGTCAATGTTCTGCAAACCAGACCACAGTAGTGCAATAGTTTGTGACAGATATAAACAATGTCTTCGGACGGATTCTTGCTAACGAAAGACGATTGCCCTGGCTTTCTTATTTTAAACACCACTAAAAAGTGCTGTTGGGAAAGCAAAATTCTCGATTTCGTTTACCTACTTGGACGACATATATATTTCATTTCATTTCATTGAGTAGTTCATTTATATGCCCGTAAAATAAGGAATAAATTAATTTTAAATTTCCATACATGAATCATAAAATATTTTATTATGCTTATAATTATTTCCTCTTAGCACCCCTAGCAATTAGAAATAGTGAGCTAAATGAGCAGAACAGTCCACATGAGCAGCACCTGTTCACGAGTATGACGCATGTGCCAACCATCGGCCTCCTCAACCACATTTTAGGAAAGTGGCCGACCCGTCACACGACGCCGCCGCAGGTACAGACAGTTAGAGAGTATTTAAAAACTAAATTACTAAAACGATTTTATTAACATCTCTATGGGCAAAATCTCGGCAATATATCCTTCCATGGAGAAAAAAAACGGTACATACATTTAAAAAAATATATACGTCCAATTGAAAACAAACTCTATATTTTGAAGTCGGTTAAAAATGATTTTAATGATGCAGTAATTTTGATCACTGCTTTGAACGACTTAAAAAAAGGAGGAGGTTATCAATTTGACGTGTATTTTTTTATGTTTGGTACCACAGAACTCACCCATTTATTAACTGATTTGGGAAATTCCTTTTTAATTCCAGATTGGTTCTAAAGACTATTTTTCAAGATCGTTACAGTAATTTGACACACATACACACATACAACATCACGCATTTATTCCGAAAGGGATATGCAGAGGCCTAACCAGGGCACCCACTTTTCGCCAAGTATGTTCCGTTTTATGATGTGATAAGGAACGAGCCTATCGCCATATCGGGTACGAATTCCAGACTCCGGGCTGATATTGAGCAGAAAAACCCAAATATCACTTTGCCAAACCCGCGGATCGAACCCAGAACCTCAGAGCGCTGTCGTATCGCGCATGCAGTAGAACTACCCCACCGAGGCAGTCTACTAAGTAAATTAGTTTTACTTTATATTAATGTAGTGTATTAAATTCTTTACCTTCAAGTACAGTTAGCATTCTATTAGTAAATACTTACTTTAATGGAATTACAATTGGTATAATAATTAAGCAAAGTAATTTAATATCAATAAACGTTTAATCATTAATGGCGCGAATTTATTTTACTCTTCTTGATTTTTGAAATAGATTACCTACAATATTTGTTGTAAGTAGAAAAGGCAAGGAATTTGTTCTTAACACCCTCCCTCGACCAAAACGGCTTAGGGCATTCATTTTATATATTTTCCGAGCACCAGTTACGGTAAAAATATGTAAAAATTAGACCCGTTGGGTAGTTTTTGAGTCTATCACGTTCAGACATAGTAGCCCACGTAAGTGTGTCCAGTTCCAGCCCCTGTACCTATATATGTGGTTCCAACAGGCCGGCATAATTGTGTCGACTATCGAGGGGTAATCATCTTTCGTCAGTCGAAACTCTATTGGACCCACAACATTTACCATCAGATACAGTAGGGTCACTTTGTCTTGCACGTATTAAAAGAAAGGAAGACAGTACAACGAGGGACTTTGTTTTATAATATATTTAGATCTATTTAAGAGGCACAAACCGTCGTACGTGATTGTTGCGCAACTTTATCGCAACAGGAGCTGTCAAAAGGAATATTGCAACATTTTTCATTGATGCTCCGTCCAATACCGGCTGTATTTTTTATATTTGTTACCTCAAAGCTCGGTTATGTATTAACCGATTTGGGAAATAATGTAATACTTCCAAACTTCATCCATATTTTTTTTGAAAATCACTTTTGTAGTGTGGGTTTTGAAGTAAAATAAAGTGGAATAAGTATGTCGACCAAGTAAACGAATTGGTTTTTGTGTTGAGTTTAGTTGAGTCTACTTCTTATATACCTAGTCTTGCCATAAATATTGTAATAAAGAAAAAAGAAAATTGTTAACTGCAAATAACATTTATTACTTTTACAGTGTGTCAGTTTAATACATAAATATAAAACAATTAAAAATATAAAAGCTTATTCGAAGTGGTCTCCATTGGCTGCAATACAGTCCTTTAAACGATGAGGCCAGTTATCAATAGAAGCACGCACTCTTTCCATGGGAAAATTCTTCACTGCCAATCGTATAGATTGTTTTAGGGACTCAAATTATCATGGCGTTTAGAGCAAGCTGTACTCTCTAAAACTGACCACAAATCATAATCCAGCGGATTAAGATCGGGACTAGACGACGGCCAGTCTTCAGCTCTGATGAAGTCCGAAACGTTCGATTCCAACCAAGACTGCGTGGACCGAGCTTTATGACCCGGCGCCGAGTCTTGCTGGAAGGACCATACTTGGTTATTGAACATGGTGATGTTAAGGGGCTTAACTACCTTCTCAAGAATGGTATCTTGATACACTTGTGCCGATGTTTTGATACCTTTTTCACAAAAATATGGCTCAGTCACTCCTTCATAGCTAACACCCCACCAAACCATCACTGAAGTCGGATAATGTCCACGTTGCACTCTGTCGACTAATTGGGAAGCTTCCTTAGAGCTTTGAGCATAAATACGGTCATTTTGTTTGTTAAAATGTTGCTCAATTGTAAAAATTTTCTCATCCGTAAACAAAATTTTTCTGTGACCTCCCTTTGCGTACCGCTTCAGTAGTTGTTTCGATTTTACCACCCTATTCTTCTTTAAATTATCAGTTAAGAAATGGCCAGTGCGTCTCTTATAGGCTGCAAGTCCTAAGTCATCTTTTAAAATACGCGACATGGTTCTAGGTGCTATCTTCATTTCCCGAGATAAAATCTTTTGCTTTCGGACAGGATTTCTTCGAATTCTTTCCCTTACTGCTTTGACCACCTTTTTCGTACGAACACTACGTGGACGGCCAGATCTTTTCTGTCACAAACAGAGGAGGTCTCATTGTACCTATTAATAGCCCGGTACACAAACATTTTACTAATACCAAGTGTATGGAGAGTTTTAAAAATTGCATTTGGCTCCATACCTACTTTGTGTAATGCTATCACAGCGATTCGGTTCTCTTTATCACCCCACACCATTTTAATATCGCAAAATATTTTACAATGTATTGGCGCCAAAATGAGAAAACACAATGAACAATCGTATAAAAATGACAGATTCGAAATTCAAATGTAATATTTTTTTATAATTAAGTGTAACAGTATTTATGGCCAGACTAAGTATATATTCTAGATAAATACATTTATATTATACAAATATAACTATAAAACAAAAACAATGTTTAATTTTAATTACACACCGACTCCAAAATTTATAACTTGTATATATGAGATGTCCATTGATTTTTGTTTTTAGTGGTTTTATAAAAAAATATTGTTTCTTTTCTATTAAAAAACAAATAAGTAAGAAAACAAAACTCACCTAATAATGCCAGAATGCACAAATAATACATGATATTTTATCAAATCACTTAACTAATTATGCTTCGTTAGCATCTACCAATCACTATAGACGTAAAAGACCGACTAGCCATCAAGTGGTGTAACACCAGAGACCATTGTTGCCACATTTGAATTGGTTAAATACTTAGAATCAGAATCATTAATTAGTCAAACATAGGTTCACATTACAGATATATACTATTATATAAAGCTGAAGAGTTTGTTTGTTTGAACGCGCTAATCTCAGGAACTACGGGTCCGAATTGAAAAATTATTTTAGTTTTGGATAGCCCACATATCGAGGAAGGATACAAGCTATATATTATCACGTTAAGGCCAACGGGAGCCGAGCAGACATGAAAACTATCGCGAAAACGGGGTAAATTTATTATTTTTGCGAGCTTTCGCTGCGTGCACTGCATAAACGTTTAAAGATATGCAACAATTACGTGTGACGGAATTGGTCCTCTTAAAAAAATAAAAGAAATATATTTACTTATTTATTTAATTCTTATTGTACACATGTGCAAGAGTAAACAACTTACTATATCCACTTATAATTAATAGAGTACAATTGGCGGTCTTATCACTCGAGGCAATATTTTACAGACAACCATATGGCATGGACATTGAAAGGAAAAAGAAAGGGCAGTTGTGGTGTACACTGTATGGTTAGAATTAATTTATAATTAGCAAAATATTACTAGGAGACCGGGAGGCATGGCTTAGCTGCAACTATAACGTAGGATTATATCCTCTTTGGTTAAAAACGGCCAGCTCGCGCGGACCATTGCGTCGTCGATACTTTTTTTTTTGGCTGTCATTAATTGTTAGATCGGACGGACGTTCACAATCTTTTCGCTAGCTATTTTTGTATTCCTGATTATTTGTTAATTTGGTTACAATTATTCTCTTTTGTAAATTAGTACATTTTTTGTTATAAGTAATAATTACTTATTTAGTTTTATTTTGGAGATAGTTTAAGACCTTGGGAAGAATATAGGCAATTTTCCCAGATAAGATAGGTTACTCAGGAGCCATCGTGTACATTTTACTATGTGCCTAGAGCCGCGACAAATATGCCCCCTTGCATGAGCGTGCAGTTGGAGTGGAGACCAAATGCACAAGAGTTCCTCGGACGGGCTTGGGTCATGAGTATATAATTAATAGTTAAATTTAAACAATTGTTTATTTTTCCTAAATAAATTTGGTAGACCTTTTGACAGCCAGAGTATTAATCAATTAGTCATGTTAATTTCTTATAATAATCGATATCATAAGTTGTATACAAATAATCGTTTGGACAGACTACTACTACTACTACAGACACTAGTCTGGACTATTTTATTTGTGCAAACGTAATACCTTTGATTAATAATATGTCTAAATAATAGCATCAAATGCGTCGATAAAATTAGAGGTGAACAGTTCATCTCTACATCCCCTTTTCGTGTACAGTGTGCTTGGAGCTGTCATTGCGTTCACAACTGTTGCTTCCCGATTTTTTATTTTTTTCATAAAATGTTTGTTATTATTCATTACAAAATTATAATCCGAGAAATTAAAAATGTTTTGTTTTGTGTCAATTATTTTTTGGATTATTTGAACATCATTTTCTTCGCATTTTAATAGGAACTGTGCAACAACTAGTATCATTATGCACGCACACAAGGCTAAACAGAATTACGCAGGGACAGCGATTGAGGAACAGTGTATGACGCAGCTCTAAGGATGCAGCTGTTACACACACCAAGCTTCTTGCCTTATTTGTTTTAGCGTCATTGAAAAGCGCCACTCTATCTAGACATACAATTTATTCAAACGTTAAATTAGTTACATGGATGATGAAATAAAATTTTCTTAATATTTCACAACCGACTAGAATTAACCCAACAACACATCCTTATTGATTTGTCAACTATGTATTATTTACTTTTAGCATTACTTTCCACATGTACAAGAACATTTACTGTCATCTGCAGTGACACCGAAACGGGATGCGACATTGACAATGGGTGATATGCCGCATATCTGTTCTACATGAGGCACGTGGGACTTCACGAAGTGTTCATGTCGAAGGAGGTGGGTGAAGGTGGCCCAGGTGTAGCGGTTGCACAACTCCGAAGAGTCAGGGGAGGTGGAGACGACGCCGCGGAGGAAGTACCGCTCGATGCCGTCCACTGCTTCTGGGAACACGAGCCCTCCACCACTGTCGCCGCGACACACCGCCGTGCCTGCGGGAAACGTCATTAAGCAATGCCAACTATAGTAAAACTAATATACATCCTTCATAAAGAGGCATCTTAGTTTTTTAAATGGCAACAAGTTTAACTTACTAAAATACAAAACATCAGTACCTGGAACCCTCCTGAGGGCCCTTTTTTCAATTAAGTACCTTATCAAACATAATACTATAACTCAAACTATTTCCTCACCTTTGTCCTCTACAATATCTAACTGTCAACCTAAAGAATACTTCATAATACTACAGTCCGGTCAAACTAGAAATTCAAGAATGCACAAGACGTGCGAAGCCAAAAAAAAAGTCAATTGTCAATACAAATATAAAATACGTTACCATTTTGGTATCCAGCGCAGATCTTGTCGCCGGTGATGTAAGACTTGAAGGACTGAGGACTCTGCGATATACAGTTCTCGATGGCAACACAAGGCAAGGTAGCACCGCGGAGCAGACGTGACATCTTGGACTTTAATCCTGACAGACCCCAGCCCACAACCTGGAAGTGATGTGGAGAATATAATATCAAGCGTTTCTGGTTGGGAACGGGATGCATGTGAAAGTATTTCAATAATTATACAGAAAAAAGGCATTTCAGATTATGTTAACGATAAGGGCAGTGTTTTTGAAGAGCCAACACGTGGATACGGAACAAAAACAATCTTTAAAGCGACTGCACCTATGTCAAAATATTAAATGTACTTTTACTGCTTACCATTTTCTTTCCTCAAGTTTGACAAATTGGTGAGCGGTCCAACTAGTTACGTAACAAAAGGCATTACATCGTATTACATGGCGAGGAATTAGCAAACTTTATATTTATATACCTCCATATTAATGAACCCATCTCTAGCAAATTTTAATTTGTTATACCTACGCCCATATTAATGAACCCATCTCATCTCTGAGTATGATTTTAAGTAAACCCTTAAGGCACTAAACTCATTAATAAAAGAACTTGAGTGGCCATTTGAGCGCTTGTGTCAGCCGAGTGAATGTTATGGAATGATTATAAGGTATCTGAGGTAATGTATAACGCGTTGTTTGCAAATCAAAACAGAACTCAAAAGCCATAATCCCTCATATGCTGTAACTTAAGATATGGTAAGTCTCTCATATGTGAGAGGTCCGCCTGGGTAGGTACCACCGCAATATTTAATTCTGCCGCCAAGCAGCCGTGTGCAGTCACTGCTGTCCAGTTTGGAGGACATTACATAGCCTATGTGACTACTGGACATAATAAGGCTTAACATCTCATGTCTCAGGATAGCAAACGCAGTGGAATACCAAAAATACTTTGTAATTCGAATTATTGGATGGTGTTTCTACTGTTTATGGGCGGTCGTATCACTTACCATCATCCTAATGGCAACTCGTCTCGTCAGGGAAAGCAATAAAAAAATCTGTTTATTAAGCTCCGATCTTAAGATACTACCTTCACTCGACAGCATCTCATCTGATATCGTACTTCAGAACGACATTGAGTTGCTTACATTACTGCGGTCATAATTCGCAAGGTTCGAGTCTCACCTTGCCCAACTGTCCTTCCCTCAGTTGTAATGTGTCGAAATGAGCATTAAAACTCACGCAGGCCGGCTGCACGAAGTTAGTGTATACGAACGCATCGACGAGTATCAGAAGTGCGATGTCCTCTTGATAGTTCGCCACAACACCTTGATAACGTGGTGGCAACTTTATTTCCCTCACCTGTCGGATTGCGATGTTGATAGAGTATAATAGTGTTGGAAGATAACAAAATCGATTTTTATAATTATTGTTATAGAATTAATGGTTAATTTATTTATTTAATTATTTAAGGATCTCCAACGAAGGATACACGGCATATAATTGGCATTTGAGCAATTAGCAATGTGACGTGACTCTTCAATTATAGGAGACCACAGCATGCAAATTTATATATCAGTACAGCGGCAAAAATAATAATATTTGTCATTAATATTATTTAGATATTTAAGTAGAAACTTAAAACAGACAAAAAGAGGATAAATCATACTAAGAAGTGAAATTTAAACATAAAAACAATGGTTATGTCGACGATTCTGGCGACGCGAACTTATTCCCGAGGATAAAAAGATGCCTACGAGGAATAATATTATATTAGGTTGATAAATGTGTCATGTGTGTCAACACGGCTGCTCTCTTATATTAGGTCCATACATATGAAATTGGTGTTTTGTATGGGAGGAATATAAAATTGTTTTTTTTTTGTACAATTTAGGTAATTAGTTAATCGAAGTATGCACCATTGTTATCTAGGCACTTTTGCCATATCATAGGGAGATCATTGTCCCTTTACTAAAAAAACCATGAGGACGAGAATCAATTAACTCTCTGAATGCGGTTTGAAGTCGAATTTTTTTCCTTGTAAAAAGTTATTGGAATTACAAAAAAGTATTAAGCATTTTTACGGGGTCTAAGCTCATCATTTGCATTAAATAATTCAACTCACATTTGATTTCTGAGCTCCTACGTCATTAAAATTGTCCCACGCGCGATATATTTTGCCAGCTCCTACTGCAAACTCCGACGCGGGCCATACCTTATCGTCCTTTGAAACACAATGCGCGGCTAGAAATACAATTAATTTGTTACATTATGTTTTTTTACTTATTTACCTAATGCTAGAATAGCTGGCCTAGTACGTCTTTCCAGACTGCAGCGGTGTAAAGCTAGACACTGCTGTAGAGGAACTGATGGTTGCGTTCCTCTATGGAAGAGAAAGATTTCCAGTCAGGCAGATGTTGCGCCTGACCGGCCGCGGCCCCACGGACGGTTCTTATTCGGAGGTTCTTTTTACACAGGGTTTTTATACAGAGTCATTTTGACATTGCTTTACTAAATGAAACCACATACTTATCCACTAGCAAATAGAATTTTACAATTGAAACAGACTTGTTATCACAGCAATACACCGTCCTTAGAAAAATAACATTTATGAATAAGGAAGTTAATGTTTTGTTTTTTATCAAGACGTATGTCTCTGTAAACGCTTAAGAAATAGTCAATTATTAATAAATAATATAATAAATAAACTATTATAATTAATTATTGGAATTGCATAAAGTCACTTTGCGATATTGAAAATAATATTCAATTCATTTTAAATAAGTTTCTTATCACGGCTCGGCATGTGATACTTACATAGCGTGACGCTTTCCCCTTTTAAGAGGTAGACAGAGATGTAACAACTAACACGCCTACAATCCACCAACTATATTAAATCCTATGTAGTAACCGAGCCTATAACCCAAAAGCAATTTCAGACTCTCGGACTACATCTAATAAAACTAAATTACCTGTAGTCGACTCGGGTATCTAACCTGAGACTTGTGGCAGTCGTTTCGTACAACACAACTACGCCCCCCTCGAGGCGATTCTTGTTGGTCCTCACACTAAATGCACACCCATACATAGCGGCACATAATGCCGCGGCCTTAAGCACATAGTGTAATGTGTGTCCTCTTGGTTACCAAATACATATTGAGGCCTATAAGGGATCGCGAACACTTCCTGTCCAACTTCATTTCGCCCATCCTATTACAGATCCTCTTCCTTCCCCTTCGCTTCCCCCCTTTTCTTCTCTTCCATTTCCTCCAGGGCCCTGTCGTCAAGCCGCGGGATTCGTAGTATACCGTTCGTTTGTTTCCTCCGGTGTTGAGTACTGGACCCGTATTAAAACAAAAACTACTCGGAGGCAGTCAGTAGACATATTCTCACCTGTCACGACGACGTTGCTAGCGATGATGGTGCCGCCGCATATCTGCTTATAAATTTTCCCAACTTTATAAAGCCCTACGTGCCAAGGAGCATTCATAGGGTCTGTGTGATATCCTCCCTGTATCCCCTTCAATGTAGAATTATCTGTTTCGCTTGCGCCAAACCCTTGAAATAAAACATTTACAGTTATTAATAGAATTTGCATGCAGAAGTATTAGGAACAAAAGCATTTGGAAAATTGAGTAGCGCGCTCATTCAAATGTAAATACGTGTTAATAAATCGCGATGTATCCGTGAATAAGCATGGTACTCAATAAAGGTACGTCTTCCCTGAAATTAGATAGTACACCAATATACCAATAGCGAAAAGCCCATACAACTTAAATTTTGCATTTTTTATAACAAACTTATACTTATTTATATTTGTGGTTAAAGGAAGATTAATTTATAATTGTCTACGTATTTGTCGATTTTACGAATATTTAAATAACCTACGCATAAGTACTTTAGTAGAGTACTAGATACGATTATCGATTTAGAATTAAGGATAATCTGCTGTCTTACTTTTTGTTTTCCGTTAAATTGACCGTTGATATGTTAACTGAGGTAATAATTTGTTGCCTCAGGTTCCCTTTTTTATCCCGGGTTAAAAACATCTTATCTCTACCGCCACTGGAGGGATGAGTGGAATAGTTATGTAGGTCTTACGACTCAATGTCTACACTCGGGAGTCTGAATACATCGTCCGAGCGAACTTTGAGCCGAGTCGCTAACTCTATATACACCCACCGGCATACCGACCAAAACCCGCGGTGATCTTCTTCGGCGCATACGATGCCGCCTTGTGGCCCGCGGTCACTTAGTAAGGGGCTGAAGCAGCCCCCAAATTCTGAAAGACGGTCTACGACAGCGGGAGGCCAACCACCAGCGTTGTCCGCCTCGGGGTAGCCTCATTGAAGTAGAAGATCGAACAGATTTCCGCCCTGTTCGCCCCGAAACCCCTACAAAGGCCCATTCATAGTCGCCTTTTACGACAGGCAGGGGATACTGTGGTGGAATTCTCTAGGTGCCCTCGGTCTACAGGGCATTAGGCACCGGTCAGTCGTAGATCCAGCGCCTCCTACGTCTTCCGCGATACGACTGCCGGCGACGAGAGATCTCCGACAACTGCTCTAAGAGAGCTGCATTATAAGTCCCAGACTGGGCACTCCTCAAAATTGCTTTGAACTGTGTCCTCACGACCATTGCCACAATGGTGACACACAGCAAACTCCTCTTTTCCTATCCGTAACAGGAATGAGCTGAAACACCCATGACCCCTCATCACCTGTGTCAAACGGAATGTCGGAGCACCGTGGCGCCTGTTCAGCCAGCTTCCGAAGACGGTTCGCACTCCCGCGAAAGTCTTCAAGCCCGCACTAGGCTCTCCAGCCTGGCATGCCACTACTTCACGGCGAGACTGCGGATGCAGGTCAACTGGGCTGTGACCTCCCACGGGGTCAGTCTCCGCCCTAGACGGAATGCCTCCTCTCGCCAGAAGAATGTTACCGAAAGGTGTTTGGCGTCTAACTCCCGTGGCAGAGCACCGGATCAGACACGGGCCGCCTCTAGTAGGCCGTCCGGTAACCTTTGATAATTCGTGGAACATGTCACTCTTCGCCATGTATTGTCTCATATCCCTGTACCAATATAAAAACTATTACTTACCAAAACACGTAACACACAATAAGCAAAGGAGTCTCATCTCTACTAGTGTTGGAGCGAGCTGTGAACACAATGCAAAATCTAGGGAACGCACTGACAGGCGCGTCGCGAGCGGGGTAATATATATTGTACGAGTTATCTCAATAAATTTACAAGAAAACATAATTGCTGTAGCGTGTTTTACGTTTTGATACCGAGATTAATCGTACTTAAGAAACGTTGACTTTATATTAACAAACTAGCTCTCGTTCGCGGCTCCGCCCGCGTGGCAAGTAACACATCGGTCAATAAGTCCCGAGCCTAATATATAAATTGCGCTGTTACGGATAAATACTACCGACTTTCAAAAATTACTGACCTCTATGTAACATATGTCAAAATTTCATAAACTTTTAACAATTTGTAAAAAAGTTACAGTGATTTTAGTGATGCTACTTTGAGTATGTCTAAAACAATGGAAGAAAAAGAATTTCGAGTGTTGTTTAAACATCGTTTTTCAATGGAAAAAAATACCGATGAAACAAAAGTTTGGCTCGATAAATGTTATGAGAACCCTGCTCCATCAAAAGCAACAGTTAAACGTTGGTTTGCTGAATTTAAACGTGGGCATAAAGACACCAAAGATGTTGAACGCTCAGGACGTCCAAATGAGGTTGTGATTCCAAATAACATAAAAAGTATACAAAATCGTTTTCGAAGATCGTAAAGTGATGTTACAGGAGATAGCTGACATTCTAAAGATATCAAAAGGCAATGCATTTGTCATTTTGCAAGAACATTTGTCTATGAGAAAGCTCTGTTCAAAGTGAGTACCGCGTTTGCTCACCGTTGACCAAAAGCATCAACGTGTTGAAGCCTCAGAGTGCCGTTTGGAGCTTTTAAGGCGAAATAAAACGGATTTTTTCTTGCAATATGTGATAACGGACGAAACCTGGATCCACCACTACATTCCAGAGTCAAAACGGCAGTCAATTGAATGGACGGCAATCGATGAAAGGCGTCCAAAGCGACCAGAAACACAAATGTCAGCTGGCAAGGTTATGGCTTCCGTGTTTTGGCATGCGCAAGTTATAATATTCATTGATTATCTTCAGAAGGGAGAAAGGATCAATAGCGAATATTATATGGCATAACTGGTGCGTCTGAAGCATAAAATCGCGAAAAAACGGCCTCAAATGCAAAAGTCAAAAGTGCTTTTACATCAAGACAATGTCGGGTCACACAGCGGTCGCCATAATGGCAAAACTGCATGAATTAAAGTTTGAGTTGAGGTCTCACCCACCATATTCTCTAGTTTTGGCTCCCAGCTTCTATTACCTGTTTGCTAAACTGAAAAAAATGCTTTCCGGAAAAAAAATTGGCCCAAATGGAGAAGTGATCGCTGAAACTGAAGCGTATTTCGAAGGGTTAGACAAATCGTTTTATAGGAAGGGTATAAAAATTTTAAAGATGGGCTGGATTGATTGTATCACTTTTGAAGGAGACTATCTTGATGAATACAAACGAATTATGTCAAAAAAAAATTTTTTTCTTACCTAGGCTCGGGACTTATTGACCGATGTAATATGTGATAAATTTTCTCAAAATCTACTGAACAATTTTTTTTACGGTTTTTACTAAAAGATAGTGCAATTCTTGAGAAAGTTTTAGGTTAATACTACACTACAGTATTATATAAATTGACTGAAATATAACGATTACTGTTGAAGATGTTGCTTGGTTGTAAAAAATCTCGTGGGCCGGGATTTACGACGCACTGATTTCCATGCGAGCGAAGCCGCGGGCACAACCGGTATTGACTAATATAATTTTGAATGATTTTTTTTAAATCTTTTTATTTGATTTTCAGCGACGTAACTAATTATAATAAATTTAAATATATAGAAATAATTAATTATTTGTTAGATATTATTTTATTCGTAGTTTTATATTCGCGAATTATTCATCCAATTATTAAACCTGTGGGTAGACTGTCAGACATGAAGTTTGAGAGCTGAAATATATCTATATCTGTCAGGGGAAATTAAACTCTCTTATTCAAGTATAACACATTATAAACCATTGCTTTCTGGATACTCCAATAGAAGACCAATCTGCTACGAAACGCCTTCTGATTCAGATGTCGCGGCGGACTGAGTATTTTTCTCTCATTTTTTTTAAAAATACTGTCATGTAAAACTGTTTATTATCATTTATTCAAGCAAGACCATAAATTCGACAATAATAGTTTCAGCTCGACGTTTCTTTAAACAGCAACAAATTGAAATACACAATTATACACTTTTTATTCAGGTTGACTTAGATATATTTTATAAAAACATTAAATTGTAATTGTTCATCAGGTAAAGTGGTTTAACGCTGCACCACGGACAAGCTATAATATGCATACATAAATGCTTATTTTTATGAGGAGATAAAATTTATCTGGCAAGAGCACAGTTCACGACACATATAGCATTGCCGGAAAAATATTATGCGTAATTCCAGATGCTAAAATGTAAATAGGTACATACAATCATTACCAATGATACTTATTGCACATCGATATTATTACATTAATTTATATTTTAAATGTTTTTTTTATCTCTTTGAGTGACGATATGAGCTTGCCATTCGCCTGATGGTAAGCGAAATTACCGCCAATAAACAGTAGAAACACCATCTAACACATTGAATTACAAAGTATTGTTTGGTATTCCACTGCGCTCGCCATCCTGAGACATGAGATGTTAAGTCCTATTATGCCCAGTAGTTACACTGGCTACAATGTCCTTCAAACCGGAACACAACAGTGACTACTCACTGCTGCTTGGCGGCAGAAATAGACATTGCGGTGGTATCTACCCAGGCGGACTTTCACATTTGAAAGATCTACCACCAGTAAATACGTCTTATCAATAATGTTTTTTTTTTTTTGTAGTAGGCATCCTTGCAGTCTTGCGTCCCCCGTTTAGCATCTGCAGAGACTTGGAGGAGTGTGGGTGGGAATAAGGGGAAGGAAGAGCGAAGGAAGGATGGGAACCCATTAAAGATGGGCAGAGAGGAAAAGGAGGAGAAATGTTTACGAGTCCTTATAGTCCTTGAACACTTGATTGTGTGCCCAGGGCCGCAAGAAATATCTCCCTGGTGCATAATGCATTTGGTGTGGAGACCGAGCACACACTGCCTAGAGAGGAGGGGTTCTCTATAGTAATAGGTACATAGTATCACATTATCATAATTATCAGTCGAACCAGTTTGGAAATTCCTTTTGAAAGTTATCACAATGTAAACAAATAATATAATGCGTTATGCACGCAAAAAACCCGACTTATAGTTGCCACCTACATATATTTAAAACACGCATAAATTGCAAACTCCCGGCTGATGCTGAATTGAACAATCCAATACTTATCATAATGCCCGATCGAGATTCGAAGCTGAGACTACAGCATGGTTGATGGTAGTCATGTCGTAATACAACTAAGTACGCCGCCGAGGCTGTATTTTTATGGAAAACTAACTTTTGCTCGCGGCTTCGCCCGCGTGAATTTCTCCGGGATAAAAGTCCGGCTATATATTTTCCCGGGATAGTAGCCTATAACCTTCCAGGGTCTTATACTATCTCCATACCAAATTTTACTTTCTGATACCACGTCTTATGTCACGTCAAATCAAATCAAAAATATCTTATGTGCGTCTCCTGGTTCTAAGCTACCTCTCCACCAATTTTCAGCCAAATCGGTTCATCCGTTCTTGAGTTATAAATAGTGTAACTAACACCACTTTCTTTTATATATATAGATCAAAATACTTGTGAGTCTTTTACTTTTAAGAAGATAAACCATTAAAAATTTTAAAATATTTAATACTATGAAGATATTCTCAATAGATTGCATTTCGTTTTTGAAAAATAAGCAAAAAAAAAAATCTATTTAAACGAGCGCCGCTTGAACACCCACTGAATCACATGGATGACAAAACGAAACGACTGATTAATCGATTATCTTGCTAGAACTTTCGAATTGTTAAGATGGAGAATGTACTTTAAATATATGAAAATAAGAAACAACAAAAAATCTTTCTTCTGTTATTCATGTCCTTAAAGCTTTGAAATCGTATTTATATTCTAAGCAATTTAGTTTTTACTTACTACGAGATTTTACCGTTATTAGTATCTATCTTATTTTAACTTGCCATCAACTACCGCTTGATCGTGTATACATGCGATTTTTGGCTTTATTGATATTATAAATCATTCGCTCATACATTCAAATTTATAAAAACATGGCTACTAGACTAATAATAAATATAATGCTATAAGACAAATTAAAAATAAAGAAAATAAAATTAAGATAGCATTGTATACATTGTACTTTAATATGTCGACGCACGGCGCGCCGCGCAACTAGTAAATGACCGTTTATGCGTGAGCAGGGGATGCCTGCGCTCGCGCGGCCATATAACCGTTACTTAGTCTAAACTTCGTGCATTTCGTAAATATATTAGCTTTATTTACGGACTTTCTATAATGCGTGGGTAATTATGCAACATTCTGAATGATCATTCATGAATTGTTCTGAATTGTTTGTTTCACTTGTATTTGCTGTTTATGTTATGTTTGTATACGTGTTTATATTTTATTTTTACTTGCGTAATACACCTACTTAGTGTCCGTACGTCACCCGGGGTGCCTCATTGAATATCAGCGCTGCGGTATCAGACTAGAACTGCAGCAAGAAGCTGAATGAGGGTTCCTATTGTTGGCACAATAGGTATAATTTATTTTTCTAATTTTATGTTTTTATTCTCTTTTTGTTATTATGTGCACGTTATACTGTTTGTGTGCAATAATAATAATAAATCTTGTAACGATTAAACGGTAGTAACGACACAGATGGTAATCGGATACATACTTTAATTTCGACATGTAGTACAAGTGCTTTAGCGCAGAAGAAAGGGGCGCATCGAATCATTTACTTTTCAATGTGGTACGTGAGTTCAAATCCACCCCGCCGAGACGTGTAATGTGTGTTTATACTTTTTCAATTTTAAATTTGTACTCGTTGCTAAAGTTCCATTCCAATGCCTGATTAATGTCTAATTGTTATAAGTAAAATATTAGGAAGGTGGGGTGCATCGATAAAACAATAAATTAAATTATGTTGAGAACCGACGGTCATTCTGTGACATTGTTAATGGGTGACATTGTTAATAAGCGCGCACGCGTGCCGGTTAAACTGTGAACCGTTACAAAACACTTTTGTCATCTGTGGATTTAGATACAATCAAGTGTAATTAGGCGATTTAAAGCCAGATTCTCACCGCGAGCTAGCAAACATTGTGGATTGGAAGGGTTCCGTCATCCACCTAGTAAAACCCTCCTGGCGTCCTCAAATATACATTATGTTTTAAGTTAATACCAAACTCGATTTGTGTTAATGCATGCCTAAATATTATGTATATTCTTAACAGCATATAAAAATTATAATATTTGTTAATATCAAAGTTCACTAGTTTCCTTGGGACCTTTTTACCACGTTATAATCTTTCTTTCTTTCTAACTAAAATTAACAGAAATAAGCCGAAATTTGCGAAAAGGAAATGTCATATTGTAGGGTTTTGTTTAATTAATGCAATAATAAGAAAATTATGACACGGCGAAGTCGCTCCACTGCACCTGCCAATAAAAGCAGTAGGACCCAATAGAATGTCGACTAATGAGACATGATTACTCCTCCACAGTCAACACAATTATGTCGGCCACAGGCTGATCCCTGAACGCGACACACTTACGTGACCCACTATACCCAGTTTTAACACCTTGTGTACGGTGATCGCTATCCTACCACCAACAATTTAACTTTGCATCCATCGATATTATATCATCAACATTAACCTTCGGTTTTAACAAACAGATAATATTGTATAATTGTAAGCATAGCCTAGGAACAGGTTTTGTTACGTTGTCGACAAAGTACTAAGGCCATACATTGCTTAAAAAGGCTAAAGTCAGTGTAAATATTTCGAAAGCACCGCGCATGCGCCACCAGTTACTGCCATAGATTATACACTTATACAGGACAGTTACTGCAACTGATCCCGCACATCATTAGCTTGTACTTAACGGCCAGCATTGCAAGGATGCCTGGTTCTTGATATCCAAACAGAATTAACAATCCCTTGAAATATATACTTTCCGAGAAAAATGCCCCAAAAATAAAAAGTGCTATAAACAATAAAAAAATGAAATTTTCGAACATAACAAAATATTCAACACAAATAATTACAGTGTACTTTCACCTTAGGTTATTATATTGTCCCCAAAGTATCTTTAAAACATTTTCCCTCCAAATTTCCTACCATAGCGGCTATAAACAATTAAAAGAATTGTCCATCGCTTTCGCAATATAGAGGCTGAATATTTCAAGTGGCACTGCGTAGTCCAATCTGAAAAAAGAATAACTATGATATCAATCACAATAAAACTGTTTCTTACAAATTCAAACATCACCATTTATGTATAAAATAAACTATATTGTGGTGTGTTTATTAGTTAATTATTTATCGTCCATCGTTTACTTATTAATTATTATTTTTTAAAACATGTACAGAATTAAATTAATTATATTTTTCATATCTTAGAAGTAGCACTCCACTATTTTTAAAGAACAAAATAGAGAGCCGAGCCATTGCGTAGTATAACGCATTCCACACATGGACGACAACACAACATTGCCGATCATAAGCTATAGATATTTATGTATGTGTCAGTATTTGCCTGCAGTATTCCGCGTCCGCACCTCATTCCGACTTGTAGAGATGAGACTCTACACATTGTTCATTACGTGTTTGGGTAAGTCATCTTTTGCGGCAAATCCTTTTGTTTCTAATAGTGAAGATGGCGGAAAAGTAAGTGGGTAACCTGATCGTCAATGCGTTGGTATATGTATACATTTTTAGGATCATTTAGGAGTTCCCTAAATTATACAAGTCTGGTGGTAGGTCTCTCATGTGTGAGTCCGCCTAGGTAAGTTCCAACGCCATGTCTGTTTCTGTCAAGCAGTAAGTGTAGTCTGTTGTGTTCCGGTTTGAAGAACATTGTAGCCAGTGTAACTACTGGACATAAGACTTAACATCTCATGTCTTAGGATAGCGAGCGCAAGAATATCAAACAATACTTTGTAATTGTCGGTGTTGGATGGTGTTGCTACTATTTATGGGCGGTCGTATCGCTTACCATCAGGCGAAAGGCAAGCTCGTCTCGTCAGTCAAAACATTAAATATATATTTGGTTTAAATGGATCTCTGACTTTCGAATAGTAATTTTTTAGATTGTTATTTATTCTCTACAACTAAATTAGAAGAATGATTTGTCATATTTACGCGAATGTTAGATATTAAAATTAAACTACTTTTTTACTTCAGTCACCCCTTGACCATGAAGGCTGCAAAGTCTTCGAAACGTCGGGAAAAAACTAAAATATAAAAAACCGCAATACAATCCCAAAAAGTAGTTTAATTTTAATGAATTACAAGAAATTGACATTTAATGCGTGTTCCCCTTTTTGATATGAAGCCCTTGATATTCTCGCATTTTTTATAAGGTAAATTATAATTAATAATTATGTTGACCGCATGTACTTTATGTCACAGGGCGACGTGTGCAGTGAAGTCCCACACAGTTCTATATAATTCAAAGTATTATGATGTCGCTGCTGTTTGTCCGATATTTCTTTACTTACCATCATCCGATATTATCTTCTTATCATTTAATTAAAATACTGTACTTATTTTAGGTGTTGCCGTTTCCGCTAATAAGTCCATTAACCCCTCCTATGTATCGAACATAAGCGGAGGAAACCGCGTGAAGAACCCGTCTCCGTGGCACGCGGGTATCTACACCAAGACTACTGAGCCTTACAAGCAGATATGCGGCGGCACCTTGGTCACTAAATGCGCCGTCATATCAGGTATGTTCTTGAGTCAAGACCAAGTCGTAATTTGGGTTTCAATGTGAGCATCATAAATACTGCCTTGCAAAGCTCAAAAAGTATCTCAAAAAAAATTAAATCTTGGTTTTTATGTCCTCAGATAGCTTAAAGAAATACCTCTAATGAACTTCAAAATAACGATATCTTGTTTAGAACTTGTTAAAAAGCCTGAAAAGAGTTTCTCTATATCAGTTTTATATACAAAACTATATTTACAAAACTTCGATTATCTTGATATAAGGTTTCCCTGACATACCGCTTTTGCGCTTAGCACGGCAGAATAGTTTTTTGTCGGCTCTGAGGTTCCTGCGTCGAAAGAGGCTATTTTTTTAAAGAAATATTTTGACATCGTGAAAAGAGAGGGCACACCCGTAAACGCGGACGTATGGAGTGACATCCAAGACCAAATTCCTAAATTAAAATTTAAAAAAAATGAGGAGAGAAGACTTGCAAAAGGCTGGCAGAAACTGAATGCGACAAGCTGAAGACTAGGCAAAATGGCGCATAATACACCTTATTAAATGCGAAAATAGGCCTAGCCACATTCAGTGGCCCCAGCATAAAACAGAGTTTTTTTTTAGTATATAAAATTCTATATCGTTACTTTATTCACTAGCAACGTCGTCTGATGACTAAAGATTACAACTCAGTCATTGCACTATGACATCCATGATGATAATAATAATAAGAGATAAATTTATATGTTGGTGGTACCGGTTTAGGGTTGTCACCTATTTTTATTTTATGCTGTAATATTTATAATTATTATGATCTTATTTCAATCATATAACTCGTACTCAATATAATTTAAATTATAATTTCACGTAAATAGACTTTTATGTGAATAAGACTGTGTCGGTAGCGTAGTTATATGACGGTACGACTGCAGCGCTGAGGTCTCGAGTTCATTCCCGGGTCGGGTAGTGATATTTTGTTTTTCTACTCAGTCTCAGCACGGAGTCTGGAATTTGTACCCAACCTCTAAAAAGGGTGCACCAATTTCGCATCTACTTAAACCTTCGGCGATAAATGGCGTGTGTGCGTGAGTGCGTGCGTGTGTGGGCGTGGTATAGGAATATTCTAATGGTACGATGTATTATTTCATGTGTGAAGCATCCATAAAAACCTGTAATATCTTTAAAATAATTCTTCTTCAAACGATACCCTACCACGGGCCGCAAACACGATGCTTCTTATAATTGTTAAACATAACATTTTGTGTGAGAATGACATTTCCTAACAATAATTTCGTACATTATTTCTCTGTTAGCATTAACGATTGCAGAAAGGCAGCTTGGCTTTGGCCCTCGTAGTGCACGCCACTATAAATGCTTACCAATTCAAATGAAATGATTATACGCTGTGTTGGTAAAATATATTAAACTTTTAAATAAGAAATGGCAACCCTAGCACCGGTCATCGGGCACGCCAGATATTTTCATCAAATTCAAAAATTAATCTGTTAGATATTGACATAAAACTAGTTTTGGATAATGATTTGTTATGTTTACGCAAATGTTAGAAATCTAAATAAAATTTTCGGATTTTATCACGGTTTTTTATATGTTGATTTTCTCCCGACGTTTAGTTTAGGTGTTAAAACTCAGAATTACTTTTATTGATATTTATTTTCTTCGAAACTTACAAGTATCTTTTACTTTACATCTACGGTTCAAATAACTTTTGGTTAAATGTTTCAACAAAAGAAGGAACTTGTTTAATTGAGCAAAGCAATGACAAATGACCTTGTACAAAAAAATGTTTATTGTTAATTTTACAATTTTGTCTATTTAATGTCAAAATTAGATGCATTGTCTATTTGACCTCGGCATTTTGTAAATTAGCAAGCTTGTTTTTAAATTAACCATGACGATTTAACAATCCAATCAACGAAATGATTTTATGACTTAATATAAGACCTCACTGACCCCACACTTTAACTTTATGAAAACAAAAATAAGCATATTAGAATAAAATATATTTAAAAATTACATTTTAAAAATGGCGGATGAACATATTTTTCTACAAAGAGCAAGGGTATTTTATTTGTGCTTCTAAAAAGTCGAAAAGTTGTGCCAAGAACTTAAATATTTACCCAACAAAAAATATGAAGTCAAATGGATGATTACAATTTTGTCCATATCCCAAAACGTCTGTATCGAGACAAAACAGATTAACCATTTGCCAACTACTTCTTCCCTCTTACCCGCGCCTAATGTTGAGTAGGACATACAAGAGACGGTACATTTGTCCAGTACATCACCTCAAAATGTAAGAGTGGCTCAAAATTATACAAAGTACTACTTCAAATTTTATGTCGCGGCGGTCGCGTTACTCATCCTCCGTCTCTGGTAATCTATATGATGAGGACAGTGAGGTAGAGAACCGCATGCTTCAAATTACAATAGGACGTTATTTTACAATGAACATTACATTACTGCGTTTCGAGTCGCGAGCGAGAGGGAAATATTTTGAGTGTTAACATTACAAAATACTGTAAGACGCGCATTGAACTGCCGAGCCTCACTACGCCTCGCCTCACTTGAAGTAAGACATTGTACCGGCTCAATGCTAAAAAGAGGCTACTCTTACAAACTCTTTTTCATGCAATGTCCTATCCAACACTACCCGCGCCTCTATATCATATGATTCATTCTCACCACTCATCCCGCACGTCAGTTTGATGATCTCTTTATGAAAGTTCTTCGACGTGATCTGTATTTTTTTTTTTTTGTTATTCATCTGCAATTTTTATTTAATTTTCCTACACTTTTTTCCAGCCGCGCATTGCTTCTCACATGACGGACTTGCACCCCTGGCGTTCAACTACGCCGTGGCTGTTGGCAAAATGTACCGACCCTGGAACGACTATCATGATGAAGGAGTTCAGAAGGCTGATGTAGGTTCTATTCTTTAATTCCTTTAACACAAGAAACGGTGAAGTAACTCCCATTCTGATATGACCCAGTCGTTTATCTTTAGTTCCGGGTTTAACCGACCTGGTTTTTAGGGAATGTCCGCCACTGGGCGACACGTCATTACATAACGCCACATAACCTTTAATTTAAATGAAACTTATGTTAGTGGTAGGATATATTTTATGTACAAAAACTGTTAAAACTTGCCATAGTGGTCCATGTAAGAGTGTCGCAGATCAGTCCAGTTTCAACAGGCCAGCATATTTGTGTCGACTGCCGAGGAGTAATTATCTCGAATTTCGAAAATTAAAAAACATATGTCATGATACTGTGTTTGGCGTCCTCAGATATTAAAGTTCGCATCTAATGCCTGATAACTCCACAAACTATAATTTCTTTCAAACTAGGACACAACAGCAGACTGGGAAATAAGTTTTTAGAAGCTTTTTTTAAAGAACTAAATGATACGAGCAAACGATACTACCCATGACACCGCCAAAATTTTGAAATACAAATCATTGCTTCTCTCTTTCTGACAGTAGATATTAAATCGTATTACTCCAAGTTTTCAACTGACTACAATTTCATACAAACTAGAAATTAGTACTTGCATTATCTTGCTTAGCGACAAGTCTGTTTTTGCCGCTAGGTAACCAAACTCTTGCATACAAGGCCTGTCAATTAATAAATTATTTCATGTCCTAGGTAATTGCAATAAGAATCCCACCACGTTACCAAGGAGCCATAGCAAACTTCCAAGATGACATCGCAGTTGTGATCGCCGCCACAGAGTTCTACCTCACCCCGTACGTGGAGCCGGCTTGCCTGAGCTTCAAACCGGATTTCGATGAGGAGCAGCTGCGAGATGGACAGCTGGGTGTGGTAGGTCTGACTTATATGTATCGCTGGAATGTGCAGGATCATTTTGAAGTAGGTCAGAATTATTTACTCAGACACTCCCGTCGGAGGAAGACCGCAGCCGTTCCTAATGCGCCGAAGAGGGCCACCGCGAAGTTTTAGTTGGTAGGCCGTTGCGTAGATTATGTTGTATATAGGGTTAAGGACTCGGCCCGACGGCCGCCCGAAGGTCCTCATCAGAACCGAGCGGCTCTTCGTCGGGCCGTAAGGCAACGGTTACCTCAACATAACCGCTCAGTCGCCCCCCAAGAAGGCTGGGCCGTAGTAATAAGGGCCTTTCAACGCGACAAAAAAAAATGAAAGTTCTAAACCAAATGATTATAACAATAATATTTATAATATCAGCCCTGTATTATATACTTGCCCACTGCTGAGCACGGGCCTCCTCTATTACTGAGGGATTAGGCCTTAGTCCACCATGTTGGCCTAGTGCGGATTGATAGACTTCATACACCTTCGAAATTCCTATAGAGAACTTCTCAGATGTGCAGGTTTCCTCACGATGTTTTCCTTCACCGTTAAAGTGAACAATAAATTCATGCAGTGAGCAAGTATATAATACAGGGCTGATATTATTATTATTATTAACGCTAATTGCAAATAAAAAAATGCAAATGCCTAACGATAAGTCTATCGCTAGGATGTCATTCTCATACATAAGGTTTGCGCTAACGATTATAGAATTTAGCTACAATCTCAGTTATATTTTAATTCTACAGGTGGTCGGCTGGGGTCTGACGGGGGAGAACTCACCGGCTTCTCAAGTACTCCAATCAGCCTCACTGCCGAATGTCGCCATTGAGAAGTGTATCAAGCAGAGTCCGACGAGCTTCAGGAGTTCCATCACTGGGGACAAGATCTGCGCAGGATACAACAATGGTGAAATATCTTACCGTACTTAATTAGGACTTTGAATTAGTATTAAATAAAGCCACGCTGTAGACCTTCGGCTACAATTTCTTGATTGGGCCATTTAATATTACTAAAAGGACAGCTTAATATTCGTGTCATAAGTGGATTATTCAAGAGAAGATGATTGAAAGTCATTTAGAAGCCTCAATAATCAAACATCTTTTACTAATTCCAAACATCTAAGGCTGGGGCGCATACAAGGGGGTACACATAGACGCAACTGGTACATCCACTTTGTCCGTGCATATTCCATCCATCATGATGTGATACAAGGCGAGCCTATCTCTATATCGGGCACAGTTCCAGACTCTGGGCTAGAAAAACCCAATATCATTGCCTAAAAATAACATATTTACAGTAAATATGCTATTTTTGCATTCATATTTAAAGACACTGTGACATGTTGCCATACGGATATTTCAAATAAGACAAGTTGTTACCAATTGGTAATAACTTTTGGTTCTTATGTTCAGTCTGTAACTAACTATACTGTTTAATGTCTGCTAATATCAAATATCAGTGGTTTATTCCGTAAATCTCTATCAGTTTATGGTTATAGCTGTGGGCGATCCGAATAAAATAAATTTCGGTGCAGGCACGGCGGTATGCCGCGGCGACAGCGGCGGCGGGCTGGTCTACAGTGCGTTTGTGAACTACCGTCTACTCTACTTCTTACGCGGTGTCGTCTCAACGTCCCCGACTTCTGAAAACATGTGCAACATCTACTCCTGGGCCACCTTCACGCATCTCATCAAACACGAACACTTCATTAAGTCCGTTGTGCCTGACGTGGAACAGTTTTGTGTTCAAACTTATGGGACTACGTTTACTAAACTCGAACGGATACAGAACGAGGAGACGTGCCAGTGTCCAAAAGCGTACGAAGTTATACTGTCTGATAAAGTGATAAAGGTCTTTTTATAATTCTAAAACATTTTGGATTCGGAATATTTATAATCAACCATAAAACCAGCTGAGCCAAATTGTTATCAAAAATCGTTATATCTTCATTAAAATAAACTTCAAAGTGTTTAATTTAATTAAGATAAAGTAAACAAATATTTAGATTGAAGCTAATATGTAGAAGCTTTAATTTTTTGAGTTTTTCAACTCCTTTTGTGGCTGATTGTTCTTTATAAGAATAAAAATGTTTTTCTTGTGTGTGTGTTTTTATTAACACTACTGCACCTGACGGTAAGTGGAGTATAATCCAATAGAATATCGATTGACGAGAGATGATTACCCCTCGGCAGTTGACAGAATTATGCCGCCCTGTTGGAACCAGATATACACAGGCTGATCCCGGAACGCGACACTTACGTGAGCCACTGCGGCGGGTTTTAACACCTTGTGTACGGTGGTCGCTATCCGGACGGATATAAAATATATCCTACCACCAGCAAAATAAAGTGTATAAATGGAATAGGCTTAAATTGTTGGTAAATACAGACTTGACGTCTGAGGAAAATTTGAAAGGATGACAATACACAGCGACGTGCTATTTGAAATTGAACTTTACACCATAGCACAAAACCAGTGTCCTTATAAGACTTTAGTTGGACACACTCAGTTTACGTCAGAATGACGACGCGGCTTATTACGTACTTTTTATATTAGCACGAATGCGGAATAAACGTCACGCATTTATCCCCAAAGGGGTATGCAGAGGCGCAACCAGGGCACCCACTTTTCGCCAAGTGTGTTCCGTCCCATGATGTGATAGGGGGCGAGTCTATCGCCATATCGGGCACAAATTCCAGTCTCCGGGCTGATACTGAGCAGAAAAACCCAAATATCAATTTGACCGACCCGGGATTCGAACCCTGGACCCCAAGGCGCTGCCGTACCGCGCATGCAGTACTACTACGCCACCGAGGCAGTCTTATGCAGATTAAGGTAGAAGAATAAGTAAAGGCGGCAGTAGCATAGTTGGGAATGGAACGGATTGCCGAGACGAATGTCCGTAGGTTCAAAACCTAAGCGCGCACGCCTTTAACTTTTGTAAGTTATGTGAGTACTCCTTGTAAATTATTGCTTGTTTTAACGGTGAAGGAAAAAAATATGAGGAAACCTGCATACCTAAGAAGTTCTAATAAAAATAATGACACTATACAAAGTCCGCCAATCCGCACTAGGACAGCGTGGTGGATTGTCTGATCCCTCTCACTAGTAAAGAAGACCAGTGCCCAGCAGTGGAACCGTATATTAAGTATAATACCTACATGGGTTATATTATTATATATTATATTATCAGGACAAAGGATACTGTTTGTCTTGAAGAAGTACACCGTAGGAGTAATTCCGGATTATGGTACAACGGGAAACACTTACCTAGCGTGTTATTAATATATAGGAAAACCACAATAATATATCTAATTAAATTCCTGCGTCAGTGATATGTAAACAAACACATACCTTGACTTTATTCCCGAAGAGATAAGCAGAGATGCAGCCAGCAGGCCAGGCACCCATCGCCTGATGGTAAGCGATACGACCGCGCATAAACAGTACAAACACCATCTAACAACTTAAATAACAAAGTATTGTTCGGTATTCCACTGCGCTCGGCATCCTGAGAAATGTTAAGTCTTATTATGTCCAGTAGTTACACTGGCTGCAATGTCCACACACTGCTGCTTGGCAGCAGAGATAAACATTGCTTTGGAACATACCAAGGCGGACTCTCACATTTGAGAGACATACCACCAGTTAGATTAGACTTACGCCATATAGTTCACAGATCCCAAATCCCGGGTGGATACTGGCCAAAATTGTTATTAGGTCGAACCTGGACCACCGAGTCAGCACATGAAATTTATCGAATTTCCTGTAATTATCCCCTTAAGGTGGTAGCTCAAGGTCCATTTTCATACATTTTGTTTCGGCTTTAATCTGGGTAACTAAACAAGTATTGGCAAGTAAAGAATTTAAATTCACGTCTAGTTAGTGATTAGTTCTCGCAGTTGAAGAAAAACGTAAAATAATTAATAATCATGGATATTTCGGCCTTTAAAATTTAATATGACGAAATTTTAAAGGCAGAAATATCCATGATTATTAATTATTTTTACATCTTTCAACTGCGAGAACTAATCACTAACTAGACGTGAATTTAAATTCTTTACTTGCCAATACTTGTTTAGTTACCCAGATTAAAGCCGAAACAAAATGTATGAAAATGGACCTTGAGCTACCACCTTAAAGAATTGCCTAAACTTAACCATCTAAATAGAGATTAAATATGACATAAATCAGACTCTAAATAAATGGCTTTTATCCTAAAAAGGCAAAACGGAATGTAATTTTCTAAAATGATAACTACGTGTAAACCATATGACAAATCATGACGATAAAAGTATGTAGTAATTGATACGTAATAAGTTCGTTTTCAGCGTAACGCGCCTTCGTGTGTCACTGGGTATATTGTAAATAATAAATATATTACAAAACAATAGCTTTATATTAAATGTCCGCCGTTCAGTGTGGCATGTGGATTTGTCCTTTGGGCTGTGCAGTGGGTTGTGTGTTGACTAAAAGGTAAAATGATTCTTCTGTGTTTGTTCGTCGCATGTTTCGGTAAGTAATAAATTTAACTTAAAATTAATAATTAATTAAAATTTACCTATCTTCCGATTTATTTACTATGTACTACATATCTGTGAACGCAAAATTGTGGTTGTTCACTGGTTCGCTGGTAGGATACATTTTATATCCGCATAGCGACCATCGTACCCAAGGTGTGAAAACCTGCCATAGTGTTTCTGTGCATAAACGTGTATTGGGTGTGGAGACTGAGCGCACAAAATCGCCTTGGGGGGTAGATTAACTGCCCTCCCCTAAGGAATATTCATTAACCCATTTGGTATTTTAAGGTGTTGCCGCATACGCTAAGAATGTGCCTGTGCCAAGGGTAAGCCAAGGCTACCTCGTGGACTTAGCGACGGCTCCGTGGCACGTGGGTCTGTACCGGAAGACTGCGAGCTCCCACAAGCAGATATGCGGCGGTACCATCATTGCCAAGCGTGTCGTTATAACAGGTAACGTTATTATTTCAAACTGATCAAAGATCATAAGTCCCAGTTATCAGCTAGATTCCAAAGATCAAAGGTAGCTACTAGACATAAGACTTAACATCTCATGTCTCAGAATGAAGAGCGCAGTGGAATACCAAACCATACTTTGTAATTCAAGGTATTGGGTGGTGTTTCTACTGTTTATAGGCAGTCATATCGCTTACCATCAGACGAACGGCAAGCTCGTCTCGTCATTGAAAGCAATCAACGAAGTCCAAAGTATGTCATTATATCCAAACTATCAAAATTTAGAACGAATTAGCATTAGAAATCGACAATTAGAAGGCATTGTGTAAGGTCTACCAACCCTGATATTATGATCGTGGTATTATAAAATTAGTAGATGTTGCTCACGGCTGCGCCCGCATGACGAGCCAAGACAAATATTTAAATCATTGCAGCGATTCACATCGCCATATATATGATGTCAGCTGTGTTTACTTAAAAAATCTGTTTTTATTTCAAATATTTCCCATGAGAGAAAAATACCGGCATAGGAATGGTTATATGCCTAGGCACATGTTACCCGTGTACCATACATCCAAATCCGCTCAGTGATTACTACGTGTACTTCTAATAAACATCTAAATATTTCCACATATTCGCCCTAGTAAGAAATAAGATAAAGGACGTAAAATAAGACACTTAGTCTAACTTTTGTACATAAACTGCCTGAGTTTAGTCCACCACGCTGGCCTAGTGCGGATTGGTAGACTTCACACACCTTCGAAATTCCTATAGAGAACTTCTCAGGTATGCGGAGTGCCTCACGATGTTTTCCTTCACCGTTAAAGCAAGAGATAATTCACAAAAAATACAAACATGATTTTAGAAAAGTCAGAAGTGTGCCCATGGGTTTTGGACCTGCAGACATTCGTCTCGGCAGTCCGTTCCACAACTAACTAGGCTATCGCCGCTTACGATGCTGCTTACAAACTTCAAACAGACGTAATGTTTTTATTGTTTTTGTAGCTGCCCACTGTGTCACTAAAGATCGACATATTGTATTACCTGCGTCTCAATTTGCGGTAGCGGCAGGCAAAATATATAGGCTGTGGAACGATATACACGATGTCGATGCTCAGAAGTCAGATGTAAGTATCTATTCAGGTATTTTGAATGAATCTCTCCTACTCAAAATTCAGCCACGGCGGCCAATCTTGACGGAGCTAGGTACGCACGAGATATTATAGTGCACAAGTGTGTGGGCAATATACAGGTGCACTCTCTTTCACTCTCATTGTCCGGTAAGGTGGTAATCCGAAATGACCGGCAGGAAATTAGGCGCAAGACCAACAGCTTTACGCGCATTTCAAGAGACAGGAGATCAGAACGCCTATGTGCGACTGGGTAATTAAAAAAAACCTAGTCACAATTATTTTTGGCGTGATCCGGGATTGAAACGCGCGTCCTCATCGTGGTTGTCGTACTCGTACCGCATACATACATACAATTATGCCACCAAGGCAGTTAAAAGAGATATACAATCATTTTATTGTTTATGTCGGATTGAAACATTGTCATCGCAATATCAAATGTTATGGCACATTTAATGAGAGCATATTTAATTCTACATAACCTAAAACCATTTTCAATAATCTGCTGATGGCCATATATTAACAAAACGAAACAAGGAAACGTAGTTCACTAATTTAATAACTTTTCTATCATGGTTTATCATAAGACTATTTATTATTTCTATTCCAATCTTAATTACCTAAGCTACAACTGTTTTTATATTTTCTAAATTCATTAGTTCCTTTTCATTTTAGACATACTATGTTTCCATTTTATTTAAAACTGTCGCCACAAAACCAGCCCTTATGAACTTTTCAACTCTGCAGGTGAAAGAAATAAAGGTCCCGCCGCGGTACCAAGGAGCAGTGACGAATTACCAACACGACATTGCGCTGTTGCTACTCACCGCCCATTTCAACTACACCGACCACGTAAAGCCCGCCTGCTTGAATTTTGATCCCGAATTCGATGAAAAACAGCTGCAAGAAGGCCAGTGGGGTAAAGTTAGTGTCGTTTTTTGTAAATGAACTCTAGATATGACGGTTGTTTTTTGTTAATGACAGCCCTAGCTTAATAACTAGATTAAGAGAAGAAATAAGGAGAGAGAAGGTTCCTAGCATAGAAGTAGAAGGGGAAGGTAAAGTAAAATTAATTAGCTTGTAAATGATCATGATACGACTTTAGACATCTGTCTACTATACACGAGCAGGTCGTGGGCTGGGGTCTGACCGGTAAGAACTCGCGGAAGTCTGAAGTGCTCCAAGGAGCCACATTACAATACATCACCATCGACAAGTGTATCGAGCAGTGTCCAGCGGGCTTCAGGAGTCTTATCACAGGGGACAAGATCTGCGCCGGATACAAGAATGGTAAAGTATTTTACTAACCTTAGACCAAAGGGTTCTAAGATTATATAGAGCGGACATTGGAAAGATTACTGTACAAACATTTCATTAGGGTATTTTGGTGTATGTGAGAACATATCCAAAAATACATATAATATAGTTTAATCAATAAGCAATCGGAAAATATTAGTTTCAGTTATAAAATAATTTTTTAAATTCAATTCAAAGTTTTCACTTTTATAATTTGTTTTACAAAGGTGCGAAACGTGTGCCGCAGTGACATGACGTCATTAAGGCTGTAAGTAAAGTACTTCAAGTATTTAGGTTATCCTAGAAGTTTACATACAATATAAAAACTTCTATCTGTTGCCGAATAGTGACATTAATCATTTTAGGTTATCGATATTTTTATTCTTGTTACAACAAGGACCTCCAAGAGTCCACTGTTTACTTCAATATCTACAAATTACGAATTTAATTTTCACACTAATAGGATGTAAATAAATAACATCTATACTTAAGTATCATTATAGATTTCTGCTAATAAGAATATTCTAATAAATGGGTTTGCTTGGTCGATTCACTCACTGTATAGACAAAATTATCTGGAGCATGTCAGTAACACTTAAGCTCTATAGAAACACAAACAAAACCGACTATAGTTGTTTTTACACCTTTTATGTTCATTTAATATTTACAAAACGAATTGCTGAAATTCAATGTAGTCATTTTATTTCGGTCTGTAAGGGAAACGCCAAGACATCGTAGACTTTGTCTATAACATAAAAACTAAAAATTATTAAACATTTAATAAAAAAATCCACAAGCGTTGAATAGACATAAAATATGAGTTATTTGGTTTAATAGCTATTGAATGATCAGCCGACATAAAGTTTGTTAAATTTATTTGTAGCTTATGAGTTTCATAAATTAGTTTCAATTTTGATATTATTATATTTTTTTATTAATTTAGTAAATCTTAGAAACACCTACTCTCATAAATACTTAATATATATGTACTGGTTATTGTTGAATATCATGAAAGCAAATTATCGATATCTTTAGAAATGTCAATGGTAAATCCTTAAAACTGATGCTATCTACCGTACAATAGATAAACATTTTTTGATTGATTTTACATTGGAGTTTTGCTATTTCACGGTAGATGGAGTAACCATCGTACGTGCGTCAAACTTTTTTATGAAAATCTTCGCAGTGTCCGCTCTATATAAATATCTTATAACTCTTTTATAGGAGCTCATTTAAATTGTAATAATTTCTTCTTCCTCTATGCACAGCGTCGTCTGCGGTTGTTACCTGAGTAACTTGATGTTTACTATCACGATGACGTCAGCAACGTGGCCTCTGGCGTTTTCGTTTATTTACACGGGAAAATTTTAAAATGTAATATTTAAATGTATTTTAATGGCAGTTATGGATTGAATTTTTTTTTTTATAAAATTTCTATTGGTATTTTATTACTTTAAGATTAATTTGAGACACATTTAAAAAAAGAGTGTAATACCTTAATATCTTTCTATTTGATTCATTTCGTTGCGGGATAATGACAAATTAGTATTCCCTGAGACTCACTCAAATGCGTGCCATTGCCAATTAACTTGTGAAATACTTCATATTTTGTCCATATCGGGATTTACACTTTTATATGATATCTATGGACGCTGGGACATCTTGTCACAAGAACATTTTAAATAAGACAACCACTTATTACCAATTAGTGATAACTTTTATAGCACACATTTATTCTTGATGTCCAGTCTAAAAATAACTATACTGTTTAATAACTTTGCCTCAGAACTTTATATATTAAAAGCAAATTATTAATTACAAAATTACTAAGTTGTGCAAATATTAATAAAAGTTAGTTTTGGTCTCTCATAAGAGAGTCCGCTTGGGTAGGTACCACTGTAATGTCTATTTGTGCCGCCAAGCAGCGGTGTGTAGTCACTGTTGTGTTCCAGTTTAAATGACATTGTAGCCAGTGTAACTACTGGACATAATAAAACTTAACATCTCATGTCTCAGGATGGTGAGCGCAGTGGAATACCGAACAAAACTTTGTAATTCAAGTGTTGGATGGTGTTTCTATCGTTTTTACAATTTTTACCTGTGTCTTTGTTTGTACACGCATCACGCAAAAGCTACTGCGTGAAGTTGAAGGCAGTTTGCACCGACATAGTGGTCAAACTTAAAATATAATCTCAATTTTATCCCGGCAATATCAAGCGAGACTTTTATTCCGGAAAAACTTTTCAGTGAGTGTAAACTGATACAATATTCCTATAGGCACGGCGGTGTGTCGCGGCGACAGTGGCGGCGGCCTCGTGCTCCCAGAAGTAGTGGACGGCATCGAATGGTACTTCCTGCGTGGCGTCATCTCCACGTCCCCCACTTCTGCGGGGTTGTGCAACATCTACACCTGGTCCACCTTCACACACTTGCTCCAACACGAGCACTTCGTTAAGTCCGTATTGCCTGATGTAGAAAAGACTTGCGGCATATTCGGTGGCATCAGGCTGCCGCGTTTAGTTGACTCGAATCAGCGTTCAGAAAATTGTAAATGCGTTTGTACTTCGGGAACTTAATTTTTATTTTTTTGTTTTTGTTTTTTGTAGGTATTTATATTGCATTTTGTTACAAATAAATATTTATTCTATGTTTTTCTTATGTTTTTAATTACGGCAATGACCACAATATTAACACAACATTGCTGCACGATTATATAGCCACTACTAGCACAATAAGTTAGAATAAGCCATTAATTGTTACACTATTGTATGTACTTTGATATTAATAATAAATAAATAAATAATAAATAAATTGTAATTATGATTATATTGTAGTAATATTAGCCCGGTACATATACTGCACTGCTAGGCACGGGCCTCTCGTACTAATAAGAGGGATTACACCTTAGTTCACCCAGCTGGCCGGGTTGTATACATATACCCTCAAAATTTCTATAGAGAACTTCGCAGATATGCAGGTCCTCACAGTGTTTTCTTTCACCGTTAAAGCAAGCGATAATTCACAATACACACATATTTGTTTAAGAAAAGTCAGAGACTTGTGCTTTTGGGTTTTGAAGCTGCGGACATTCGTCTCGTCAGTTCATTCAACACCCAACTAGGCTATCGTCGCATTGCGAACAACTTGTTTTTTTTTATAAAATATAGACTAACAGGGGCTTATAATCTTCTAAACGAACCTCGAGGTCAATAATGGCATTAACCGGTTCAATTTTGTCTTCACTATTAACAAATCCTCTCCCGTGTGCGCACGTACCGATTTTTCGAAAACAGAGGTAATATTATTTTATTTTTCATCATCATTCACCCATTGGAAATCTAGTGTTGAACATAGGCGTCCTCTAGTAATTTCATGACAAACTTGTTTAACGTGCCATGCATCCAGAAAGGTCTTGTAAACTTTAATTTTATTATTTATCATATTTTTACTTTTAAAATATGCATGTTTTCTGAGATTATCTTTAATATTCGCTTTCGTAAAGGCAAACGGATCCGCTATCATGAAACATAAAAGCATTTCATCAAAAAATGTGCACAAAAATACCGCATTAACCGATTATCAATATTCTTTCTCGCCATTTTTTCAATTGCATTAATGTGTTACGTGCTACTTTGATCTTTCCCTTGGGACTTTGGAAAATTTACCTTTCAATAATTATAATCCTGAAATTGTTATCATTTTGGAACTGCGAGAATAAGAGTCAAGGGTTTGGAGCAAGCCTGCCACGGTAGCTGCTGGCGAATACTTGAAATAAATATTTAAGAACAATATATTTTGCGTGCATTTCGAGGGTAGAATGATTTGTTTTAGTTATGTCGGAAACATTACTTTCGTCGACGCACTCTAAGTGCATCGAAATTGTTATTAGATTACATTATTTTAGCAATTGCAAATGCTTTTAAACCCGATATCAGATTCAAGACAAGAATCTAAATTTTAACTCGCAACCTAATTAATGTTTTGTGGAATTAACTGTAGTTTATAGATACATAGAATTAATCTATACTTATATACTAGTATACATATAAAGCTGAAGAGTTTGTTTGTTTAAACGCGCTAAACTCAGAAACTAGTGATTCTATTTGAAAAATTCTTGTGGTGTTAGATATAATTAGCCCATTTATCGAGGAAGGTTTTATAACATCACGCTATGAACGAAGAGAGCGGAGCACTAATGAACAAAGTTGCAAAAACGGGTAATTTTTTTTCCTTTTGAGATCTTTCATTGCTTGCGCTGTGTAGACGGTTAAGTTATGCAACAATAATGGATGACTGAATTGTTCCTCTTCAAAATTTCTAAAAAATATATTATAAATAAAGTCACCCGCCGCATCTCTCTGCCTGTTAGAACGCAATAAACTTAAAAACTGCCCAACAGATTTCGATGAAATTTGCTTTAGAGATAGTTTGAGACCATGCGAAAGACTTACCCCCTTATTCATAGGCGTTATTTATGTAAGCACTATCTTTGCTGTGACAACAAGTCTGTTTCTCAGAAGATAATATTGAGATACAACTTGAATCTAGTTGGCTGTCAGATAAACAAAGCTGAACAAACAGCAAGCTGTCAGATAACAAAGCTGAGAAACAGACTTGTTATCACAGCAAAGATAGAGCTTAGATAAATAACGTCTATGAATAAGGGGATTAGTCTTCTTGCTATCCTGGGATATACAGCGGGATTTTTATCCCGAAAACCGCTTACACACGGGCGAAGCCGCGAGCAAAAGCTAGTTATAAATATAACTAAACTTAACCAAACTTTATGTAGAATCAGATTTAACAACCGGTCACGATTTCTTAATAATAGCAATTTTTCTTATGTTAGTGAGTCATCGTGTCCGTCAGCCTAGTCAAGCTCGGAAATCAATGAGGCCGCATAAAATTATGAAGTTCTATCAGAATTTGCTTCCTTACATTTCTTCCCTTTACCTATCGCGATCTCATTAATAACTATATTATATTTGATTTATTCTAAAGCTTTAGATTATTATATTTTAGAGCTCTGTGTTTGGACAGAGGCCATTACAAAAGTAAACAATAATTTATTTACGTCAATACGGTGCTTACAAAATATTATAATTCACATTCACAGCAAGCTACAAGTCAACTGCAAAGATGAGACTTCTGTTTTTATTCTTCTTTGCGTCTATCGGTAAGTTGGTTCTTTATTATTTGACCTTAGGTTGCGCGTGACTGGTATTCTTTAGTTCAAATATGACACAACTAGCAAGTGTTATTATATTTTGTAATCTATATATATTTTTGTTGTTGTTATTTGTTTGTTATTGTCAGGAGAAGGTTCTTATGAAAGAAAAAATTCAAGAAATTGCGCGGAAATTTAGAAAATTTTATGAAAATATTAATTTTATATAACTGTCAATTATTGTTTGAAATAACTGTCACCGTTTGAGAGAATGCGCGCTGCAAATTCATAGTTAAGACGGGACAACGTCTGTCGGGTCAGCTAATTTATTATGAGTTGTACGTTTGATCTGGTTTGATCTAAACTAATATAAAAGCTCATATTTATTTTTGCATTATTTGTTATGGATAAACTCAAAATATAAAAAAAAAACAATTAAATTCTATCAGTTATAGGAAGCTACATTTCCTAGGAAGGATATATTTTTTATCCGCCCCTTTAACGATCACCGTACACAAGGTGTTAAAACCCGCCATAATGGCCCACGTAAGTGTGTCGCGTTCTACGATAAGCCTGTGTATATCTAGTACCAACAGGCCGGCATAATTGTGTCGACTACCGAGAGGTAATCTGTCGTTACTCGACATTCCATTGGACCCCACATCACTTACCATCAGATGCAGTCGGGTCATTCACGTTTACCAAAAAACAATGATTCTCATGTGCATTCAAGGTATTCCCGCACCATTTTGCGATGGAGGCAAGGGAAAAATCAGCAGGGGAAGACGAGTACACTCCATATCACCGCCGTGGCACGTCGGGTTATACAAGGTCGCTAAACGTCACAAGCAGATATGCGGTGGTAGTATTGTTACTACAAACGCGGTCTTAACAGGTGGGTAATAGATACAAAACTTCATTTTATTATACAGGGTCATTTTGACACCGCGTTAGTAAATGAAACCACATACTTATCTACTTGGAAATAACCAATAGTGTATAAGAATATATAGGGAATTAATGATTGAATGTCTCCTAGCCGAGTTTCGAACATGGTGGATAATCTCAACGGAGATCAGCTGGTACATAGGAGATACTATACAGTGGTGCTCTCTCTGTTCCTCCACTCACATAGTCTGTTGAGAAGGCAATCCGTCATAACCGAGGAGGAATTAGGCGTTGCACCAATGGCTGTACGTACCTACTGCTCGAGGCACGGATGTATCACACCGCCAACTTTCTGACTCCGAGCCATTGGGTCATTTTTGAAATGGAAAAACCCTGTCATAATTGAAATGTAAATAAGAAAGTAATAATGTTGTATCCGTGTTCTAGCCGCGCATTGCTTCTCCCAAGGCAGGGATATGCCCTCTCCGACCGACTACGCAGTGGCTGCTGGCAAGCTATATCGAGGGTGGAACAATTGTCGTGATACAACAGCGCAGAAGTCTCAGGTGAGCACTCAATCGCAGGAACAGACAAGTATACTACCGCCCAGCCTTCATGGGGGGCAACTGAGCAGTTATGTTGGGGTTGCAGCCCCCTGCTGCCCGCCGACGACCCCCCGATGGCTTCTATTAGTCGCCACTTACGACAGGCAGGGAATACCGTGGTAGATTTCTCCAAACGCCCCCAATCCACGGGGCGGTGACAAGTATCTACCTGACTGGATAGAAATATATTATCTATACCGATTATCAATGTTTTCATTAATAGGAAGCTACATTACTTCTGAATGCTACAGGCTTTATCCCGGAAAAATAAAAAGCGGGATTTTTTTCCAAAAAAATTAATCTGTATAAAAAAAACTCTGAAATGATGCCAAATTGATCGCGTTATGGCCCGCCCACTCTTTTCATCTGGTTCTTTCTATTGCAGGTAAAGGAAATAAAGGTTCCTCCACATTACCAAGGAATCGTGGCGAACTTCCAAGACGACATCGCAGTTGTTTTCCTTGTCAAGCCCTTTAACTTCAGTTCGACTGTGGCGCCGGCGGGTCTAAGTTTTGACCCTGATTTTGACAAAGAACAGCTGAAAGAAGGAGAATGGGGCAAGGTATTTGCTTATGTTTTTATACATTATCCTACACGTAACACTAAATAATGCGAAAAAGGATAGATATACCGAAGTGTCCCTCGATTCCTGCCGGCTTACCTTTACGTAGAATCTAAACATCATTAGAACGATTTGCAGACTACTATTACAGACGGCAGGGTTCCGTTTCAGAAAACTTCACTTTGCGCGCTGCCTAACATTGATAGATATCTCGACTTATTGGACATCTTCAGCCGCTAGAGCCGTCTTGTGGCAGCCAGTCGTGGCCAAGCTGGTCTTATTAGCATTTTAGGGACACATATACGCACTATTATATATTAAGGTTTAGAAGAGTTTATTTCTCATTAAGAATTGCATACATAATTCACTTAATAAGAAACAATGTTTAAACCTAAGATTAATGTTTAGAGCGTACAAAACTTACGTAAAATAAAAACGAAACAGGGATAATAACGAAAATGTGGGTAAACAAACAATAATTAGACAGAAAGAAACTCGATAGTAGCCAAGCTGAACATTAGTGCATGATTTGATTTTACTGGATGAGGAATTGATGGCATAATCTCTTGTCCCAATGTTTTTTTTTAGTTACTTATTCTATTTATGTGTTTAGGTATACATGTAAGCAATATTGAAATTAAACTAATTTTCCGGATTCTATCGCGGTTTTCTGTTTTTTTTTTTTTTTTTATTTTTCTCCCGACGTTTCGAAGACTTTGCAGCCTTCATGGTCACGGGGGGGACTGAGGTGTTGTTCATCCGCAAAGTCAAAGTTACAATATCTACCTACATTTTACAATTATACAACTTTTTAAAATTTTAGCTGTTGGTGGTCCGATCTACGCAGAATGAGCTCACAGTGTCTTGAAGTCTGGCAGCCGGTCTTTTAGGTTCCGATTTAATTAAATGTAGAACTGGATCCCACGCCTGTGCAAGCTTCCAACCATCTTCCCTATTGAAATTAGGATGTTTTTCTCCCGGTTACCTCTACAAGAACCGGGAGTATACAAAATAGATTGCAACTGTGGCCTCTCTTATATCGGGCAAACAAAAAGAAATATAGGGACCCGCGTAAAAGAACATATAGCTGACGTGAAACACCGACGCTCGACGAAGTCTGCAGTCGCTGAACACTCTGAAGGAGGCGTCAATCATTATCTGCGACTAGACAAGCCACAAATCCTCGCCAAAGAACACCGATTCCTGCCCAGGATGATTCGCGAGGCTATTGAAATTAAAAACATCCTAATTTCAATAGGGAAGATGGTTGGAAGCTTGCACAAGCCTGGGATCCAGTTCTACATTTAATTAAATCGGAACCCAAAAGACCGGCTGCCAGACTTCAAGACACTGTGAGCTCATTCTGCGTAGATCGGACCACCAACAGCTAAAATTTTAAAAAAGTTGTATAATTGTAAAATGTAGGTAGATATTGTAACTTTGACTTTGCGGATGAACAACACCTCAGTCCCCCTCGTGACCATGAAGGCTGCAAAGTCTTCGAAACGTCGGGAGAAAAATAAAAAAAAATAAAAAAAAAAAAAACAAAAAACCGCGATAGAATCCGGAAAATTAGTTTAATTTCAATGTCTAACATTCGCGTAAATATAAGAAATCATTATGTAACCAATAGCCAGGGATCAAATAGCGGAACCTCATCCCCCCTGACGCCGGTGTGAGAATAACATTCGCTTAAGTTATCAAGTTATAACTGGATAACCTATAACAGTTGTGAGGAAATAAAGAAAACCTGTAATAATTGAAAAAAAACAACCAAGGACATGGATACTTCCAGGTCGTCGGCTGGGGTCTGACGGACGAGAACTCACCGCCGTCAGAAATGCTCCAAGAGGCCTCTCTACCTTACATACCCATCGAGAAGTGCATAGACGAGAGCCCCGTGAGCTTCAGGAGCAGCATCACCGGGGACAAGATCTGCGCCGGATATACCAATGGTAAATGATTTGTAGTAACAAAGTATATTTATTTATATTTATATACAGTGAAGTATATAGGGGGACTTAATGCCAAAGGTATTTTCTACCAGTCGACTATAGAGTGATGCATAGATAAACATAGTATTTGCATTACTCAATAGTCAGATAAATAATTTTATGAAATAGCGCGTAAAGCCGTTGGTCTTGCGCCTAATCTCTCTCCGGTCATGTCGGATTGCCGTTTCACCGAACTAAGAGAGTGGAGGAACAGAGAGTGCACCTGTGTTATTGCGCCCACACTTGTGCACTATGATATATACTGCGTACCTGGCTGATCTCCGTTGAGATTAGCCGCCGTGGCCGAAATTCAGCTAGGAGGGATTCATTTAGTTTTATGAAACGTATATGATTATATAGTAAAAATAATAATAATAATGTATATACATATATTATAGAATAATATAAGTATATAAATTTGTGCCACGAATTAACAAACTCCAATATAGGTTATCAGATTTTTTTTAAGTAGAGTGGTGGTTCCAGGCACGGCGGTGTGTCGCGGCGACAGCGGCGGCGGGCTGGTCTTCTTCAGTGCGGTAAAGGACCATGAAGACTACCATCGAATCACAATCCTCCGCGGCATTGTTTCCACGTCTCCCACCTCAAACAACGAGTGCAACATCTACACCTGGGCTACCTTCACCCACCTGCTCAAACACGAACACTTTCTGAAGTCCGTATTGCCTGATCTAGTAGAGGAGTCAATAATGCCAAAAATACTAATAAAGTATGGCGTCGATGACTCAATACAAGGAGAGCATTACGAGAAATCATTACAAGCAGAAAATTGTAATTGTGTATGTCCTACCCCCAATTGCTAGGATATGGAGACTTGATCAAACAGCTTTTTGTATTCTGCTCCCAAATATAACAATAATATTAGATTTTTTTATATATTAAACATGATAATTTCGCTAATCCTTACTCCCAAGGGAAGTTCCAATAAAAACATAGTTTGTAAAGCGACTAACTGTGTTTAAAAGTTTAAGTAATGATCTAATACAGACTGTTATTTGGAGACGAGGTGTTTTTTTATTTCCGACGCTGTAGATAGCAAAGTGGGAGACAAAATAATGATTGTCGAGACTGCCATCGAGGTATTGTTGCTTGCCATCCCGTCTGATGTTTTTTTTAATTCATGCACGGCCATGGGACCTCACTAAGAAGTGGGGTCCAATAGACTGTCGACTGACGAGAGATGATTACCCCTCAGCAGTTGAAACAATTATGCCGGCCTGTTGAGCCAATATCGCGGGTTTTAACGGCTTGTGTACGGTGGTCGCTATCCGGCCCTACTAACCACACTAGGTGCAAGTTGTATAGACAGAGCTATAGAAACTACATACTATACTAGTGGTAGGGCTCTCATATCTCAGGACATCTCATGTCTCAGGATGGCGAGCGCGGAATACCAAACAATACTTTATAATTCAAGGTGTTGGATGGTGTTTCTACTGTTTATGGGCGATCGTATTGCTTACCATCAGGCGAACGGAAAGCTCGTCTCGTCATCCAAAGTAATAATAAAAAAAGCTCGCACCGGTTGGTAACGGCACTGATCATATAATTAGTGTATTAAATTGTACTAGTGCGTGGTATAAAATATATCCTACCACCAGCAAAATGAAATCATTCCTGATACGTACACTGCCTGCGCGTCCTACTTATGCAAAAGTTCCTGATCACAAAGCGTCTACTTCGCACTTGAACCGTGTTCTCCGGTTGTATAAATAACTGCTTATGTGTAGACCCTTTGAGATGACGAAACACGAAATAATTACGGGGAAGTACCATTCCAATATAAATAAACTAATTAATCAATCAATGCGAATATCACAGACGCCATAACACAAGATAATTATGATAATAATATATATGTAATTATGAAGAATTGTGTGTAACATAAAACAAAGACCCCGGTCTCGTCTGTCTATCTGAACGAAATAAAGTCAAAAACTACCAAATTTAATAACTTACACTAAGTTACTTAAGTTTGAAGGACATTGTAACTGTTTTAAGATGGCAAGCGCAATGGAATACCAAACAATACTTTGTAATTCATGGTGTTGGATGGTGTTTCTACTGTTTCTGCGCGGTCGTATCGCTTACCATCAGGCGTATGGCAAGCACCTCTCGTCATACAGAGCAATAAAAAAATGTCCAGTAATGACTAACTACAATATATACACTGATGCCCGGCCCGAAATATAAACATAATTCAAATAGACTTCTATCGATATTAAAACGCGTGTTAGTGCGTCTCTAATAGGCAGTGACCCCGAGACCTTACGATTAATCGTGGGTAAATATTAATAAACAGAAAATACATCGCATGGAAACTAGTTAGCCAGACTGATTCTCGGTTAACAGTGACCTAAGTTATTAGTAAAGTTGATAATTCATTTACTCAAGTCAGAATATAGTGCAAGCCTATTTCTAGAAATTATTATAAACTTTACCAAAAGTACTCCTCGGTGTTAGTGAAAAAGTCAGCAAATTTTAAAAGGAAGAGATGACAATAAAATACCTTTTATTAGTTATGTATTTCGGTAAGTAAATAAGTACAATCGTTTATATCTGAAGCTTTTTTAAATGTGTATTTTTATTAACAAAAAACATTTAAATCACCGCGCAAACGCTGTCAAAAGACAATATCGAAATAACTACTCCTCCTGTATAAATTAAAATTGAAAAAGAAACAATCAAAGGATTAATGTAAGGGATAGTTCGAACTCATTCGTATATAATTTGTGTATGTTGTGAACCAAACAACACATTATTATATCGAATGAATATTAATTTGTTTATCCTCGAGTGAAACGCCTCATTCCTTCTTTATTTCCCCAACTCTAACTTATATTATAATTTTTTCGGCACCTTTAAGCTTTTAAAGTATTGAATTGAAAAAATTACTAAATAACAACAGTAATAAATGACTAATTATTAGACTTAATGTATCAATCAATCTTTGATAATTTAACAAAGATTAAAATACAAATTCAGTCGGTCTTTCTAAAAAATTACAACATTTGATTCATTCATCGTTGGTATTTTTTCTTAGTATGTCAATTATTGCCTAGTATTTTAATCGTTTTTTCTTTTATTTTAAGTATTCGGCGCATACGCAGGCCGTACGTATGGACCAAAAATAAGTAAAGGTTACCGCATTCACATGTCCATGGCCCCGTGGCACGCGGGGCTATACACGAAGACCTCGACTCCGTACAAGCAGATATGCGGCGGCACCGTGATCGCCAAGAATGTTGTCGTGACAGGTGACCATATTCCGACAAACAGACTGACATTGCTTAGGGATGTGAGTTCGGATGGATATGATTTTTATTTAATCAAACATGACAAAATTACTGCCCTGTACATGATTGTCAACGTGTTGCCATCTAAACAGAGAATCGAATGACAACAGATGGCTGTCTCATGTGATTTGACACAATCTGCCAGCCTACTGAGCTGCTTCTTCACGCTACGGCGAAGGACGCAGGATCGTAAGGAGAGAACACGCGCGCCGGCAAACTACTCTAAAGCCTGATGGTGCAGCAAGAAAAGAGTTAACGAATCTATTTGTTTTGGGCCGTAATGGGTACCGAAGCCAGCTCCGTTTGAATAACGATTGGATTTTGAAAGACTTATCGAACGCTGGGTTATGAAGTAGGAGTTTCGGAGTGAGAGATGCACGCTGGTGAATATGATAATGTTCACACATGATACAAGTCTACAAACAAGAAAAATAATAAATTCCTTGCAACATTAATGACATTATTATTTGAGGAATTCAAACCACATATTTCGATAAATCTAGCTCTAAAACACAGGTTTGACGAACTCGGTTCGTGATGTCCACAGCGTTGGACTCCGAAGCCAAATTGTAAACTATTTCCAACCCGACTAACCCTATCTGTACTCCAATGCTCGCAACAAATAATAAAAACAAAGAAATGTAATTTAGTAACTTTCTCATTTAAAAATTGAAAATGAAATAGAACAGTACAGTGTTATTACCTTGTTTTATATTTGTCACTTTCTTTAATCTATCCATTGTATTGTTTATCTAGCTGCGCATTGCGTCACTGTGGATCGTGTTGTATTGCCCGCGTCGCAGTTTGTAGTGGGGGCTGGCAAAGTATACCGCCCGTGGAACGACACTCACGATGTCGGTGCTCAGAAATCGGATGTGAGTAAATGTGCAGGTATTTAATGCGAAATGTTGAGTATATCTCTAGAAAGATAATCGTTAAATGAAATGCTTGCTAAATAATCTCTTCGTAATGCTTAGGGCTATCCCTCTAAAGAGGGGAATTCAATCTTTAAAAATTGAAATAATTGAATTGACACACGAAGTTGCCTCTAAATTACATAATATATTTTTGAAGAATTCACCATAATCGTTAATATCTCATCTTCTCCCAGTGACCGTCATGAGCCGAGGTTTATCACTTGTTAGAAGGTTGTCCTCAACATGAATGCTTAATTATCAAGGATTGCAAGGGCCTAACGCGATTACCCAAAAGTTCAGTTGGGTCTTAAATTGGGGACAAACGTAAATCCAGTAGAATTAATACTTACTTTTCGGGGGGTTAAACGCCTTATCGCTACCATTACTTGGGTGTAGCTGTTATGTTTGTTTCACCGGTCTTACGACCAATGTCGGTCTTTAGCTCTATATATAATATATGTCTATACATCCTTTAACTATATACCATCCTGAACCCTCAGTGGGCTTCTTTGGCGCACACGGGACGACTCCAGGATATGTTTAGCTAACCCTGCCATGATCCTGATGACTAGCGAAAAATGTGACGTGTCTTCACTATTTGAGATTTCGAATATTCCGTTTTTATTATGCACAACTAAACAATGTTTTTGGTTGAAGAGCTAGTCAGTTAGGTATACCGAAAGTTGAAATAAAGCAACCAAAATCTCAGAACATTTTACTTTAACAAGCTTTTGTTCATGATATTCGATTTTCTTAATTATTATTTATAATGTTTTTACAATCATGATCACTACAACTTCTTGTCTTTCCAGGTGAAAGATATAAAGGTACCACCACGTTATCAAGGAGTGGTGACCAACTTCCAACATGACATCGCGCTTCTGATTCTCACCACCGAGTTCACCTACAACGAGCACGTGAAGCCTGCCTGCTTAAACTTTGATGCTGTTCACGACGCGGAGCAACTAAGGGAAGGACAGTCGGGCAAGGTGACGTCTCTCCATACATTTATTCTTTAGAAAGTAGAAATACCCACAAAACAATTGTTTTTCTTATACGACTAAGTGACCCCACTGCACCAAATGGTAACTGGGAAGAGTTTCAATAGAATGGGGACTGACGAGAGATGATTACTCCTCGGCAGTCGACACAATTGTGAATCGACGTGGACCTATGGCGGGTTTTAACACCTTGTATACAATGGTCGATATCCGGGCGGATATAAAATATATCCTTCCACCAAACTACTAAAGTGGTCTGGGTGGAAACGTGTTATAATAATAATATCAGCCCTGTATTATATACTTGCCCACTGCTGAGCACGGGCCTCCTCTACTACTGAGAGGGATTAGGCCTTAGTCCACCACGCTGGCCTAGTGCGGATTGGTAGACTTCACACACCTTCGAAATTCCTATAGAGAATTGCTCAGATGTGCAGCTTTCCTCATGATGTTTTCCGTCACCGTTAAAGCGAACGATAAATTCACAAAGAATACACACATGGTTTTTTAGAAAAGTCAGAGGTGTGTGCCCTTGGGATTTGAACCTGCGGACATTCGTCTCGGCAGTCCGTTCCACACCCAACTAGGCTATCGCCGCTTTTTCTGTGTAAACTGTGGAAACGTGTTAAATGCATCCATCTCCACTTGCATCTAACTTCTAAAAATTATCAAAAATCATTTTGTCACTACTATTATTTGAGTCTTTTGCGTGCAGGTTATGGGCTGGGATCTGACCGGGGAGAACTCAGCTGCATCTCAAGTGCTGCAAGGCGCTACATTGCCGAACGTTGCCATTGACAAATGTATAGACCAAAGCCCAGTGAGCTTCAGGAGCTTCATTACCGGAGACAAGATCTGCGCTGGATACAATAATGGTTAATATTTCCAACTCCTCGCTATCTTTCTTTTTGATTACTCTTTTTTTTTTCTTCTTTCTCTGAGACTAGGCGAGCTTCAGTGCTCGGTGTCATAAAATGCGTGCCACTGCTGACCCTGGCTTACAGGAGTTATAGTGGTGTGTGTGAGGGTGGTAAAGTCTATATAAAGCTGAAGTTTAGTATGTTTGAACGCGCTAAACTCAGAAACTACTTGTTCAAAATGAAAACTTCTTTCAATTTGAGATTTCGTATATTCGTTAATGTATTTATCTAGCTTAACTAGCAATTTTAATTAGGCACCGACTCTAAAATTGGTATCCAATATATACTTGTTATGTGAAATTATTTATTGGTTTTGAGTGGTTTTTGAAGGCGGTTTAATTTTTTGTTAAAATTATTTTTTATATATTGTCATTTTTTCTTCTTTTATCAACCCACCGCAAAGAGTATTATAATATTCGAATATATATTACAATATATTTATCTGTGTTTTGTGTTGTGTTATGTGTAAATGTTAACGTAAATTAGTTTAGCCGAAACTGTCCGCGCTTACAATGATGAACTAATATATAATAAAACTATCGATAATGTCCAACAGGCACGGCGGTGTGTCGCGGCGACAGCGGCGGCGGGCTAATCTTCACTGCAATAATGAACTCCCAACTGGCGACGATCCTCCGCGGCATCGTCTCCACGTCCCCAGCTACGGAGAACTTGTGCAACATCTACACCTGGGCCACCTTCACCCACCTGCTTCCACACGAGCACTTCGTGAAGGCGTTCGTGCCCAACGTAGAGGAAGGTTGCGGCACACCAGCTAACGGCGTCATCGGGACACGTTCATCTTTAGTATTAGGCAGAAATTATAATTGCCCTTGTACATGCCCTGGGCAATAGCATATGAGAACCAATTCTGAGCATTATAATTATTTATACTATGTAATAAAGATAGGCCAATTGTTGACTTGGGTCGAAAGGCTGTTCTTTTATTGAGTTGTTCACTATGTAGGCTGGTGGTAGGATATTTATATCCGCCCGGATAGCGACCACCGTACGCGAGGTGTTAAACCCGCTTTAATGGCCCTTGTAAGTGTGTCGCGTTCTGGGATCAGCCTGTATATCCGTTCCAACACATCGACAGAATTGTGTCGACTGCCGAGGGGTAATCATCTCTCGTCAGTCGACATTCTATTGGCACTCCTCCTACCATCAGGTACAGTGGAGTGACTTAGTGGTGCCCGTATAAAAAAAGCTCCTAAAAACTCGTTTTTATGCTTATAAATCACAACGAATAAACAGGTACATGCGGCCAGTGGCGAAGTTGCGGGCTGTGTCGTTGATAAGTGTACGCTGCCGCCTTCTAGATCGCTACAAGACGGCAGCGTACACTTAAGGGATCTGCCTGTGTTTATCCGGTTCCAACAGGCTAATACTTGTATCGATTGTCTAGGGGTAATCGTCTCTCGTCAGTCGACAGTCTATTGGATCCCACTCCACCTACCATCAGGTAAGGGAGTCACTTTGCCTTTGCTCATATAAAAAAAATACTAAGCTGCTTCTTCACACTACGGCGCGTGTGCGTATATAGTAGGTACATGCGTATAGGCTGGTTTTAGACGGAACGCGTAAGTCACTTAATCGTCCACCTACCGGACACTGGGATATATATTTTTTTTATTTTTTCCAAATATTTCGACTGGAGTTTATATTTATTTGTCGAATTGTGGCGAAACAACATCACTATCGTGTGTCAAGAATGTTGTTAGGGGGTTGGGGGGGGCTCTCTACGCTATTGGTCCACAAGTGTAACATAGTCGGTGTTCAATGCTGTATTAATTTAAATTATAAATAAATATTGTCATAGATATGCTAATAGATGGTGTTGTATAAAAACTATAAATAATTGAATGGCGATGTCAAGATTCGCTTACCAATATACATAAGATTTCAAATTCAAAGAAATAAATGTCTTTCTCACCGATATGTAAGTTTTATTTTAATATATTGCTGGATATTTTGGGGACGTTGAACAGTCGGGGAGGGGTCATAACATCATGAAATTTGTATGAAGTAAATAAAAAGAAGCGGCGATAGCCTAGTTGGTTGTGGAACGGACTGCCGAGACGAATGTCCGCAGGTTCAAATCCCAAGGACACACACCTCAGATTTTTCTAAAAAAAATATGTGTGTATTCTTTGTGAATTATCGCTTGCTTTAACGGTGAAAGAAAACATCGTGAGGAAACCTGCATATCTAAGAAGTACTCTATAGGAATTTCGAGGGTGTGTGAAGTCTACCAATGCGCACTAGATCAGCGTGGTGGACTAAGGTCTAATCCCTCTCAGTAGTAGAGGAGGCCCGTGCTCAGCAGTGGGCAAGTATATAATACAGGGCTGATATTATTATTATTATATATAATTCATGGACCCTCTTTTAACACGGAGCTATCTGTTTACGGATTTCTGCCAGACTCGCCGGTATAAACTGGCTTGCCGATTAAAACCACGCCATTCACCTCTCTCTCCCTTATAAACATCGCGGAGTGCGCAAGTGCATGTAACTGCAACCATCGCAGGAGTCGGCTCTTGGACACCGCCTCACAGTATCCAAAGAATGAGACCTTGATAACATAACGTGTTACGTCGATATAAATATAAAAACGAGTTATATTTAAACCGATATATACTTCTAGTTTTCCTGTTAGCTTAATGATATCATTTGCCGATTATCCTTTATGAGATCATCACGGCTTAGAAATGTGTAATGAATGAACCCAAGTCTATAACAGTGGTATCGGCAGTTGTTAACATCTTAAATCATTAAAGAAAAACACAATAAGCGTCTCAAAAACTTTAATAAAAGCATATCGATAAGGATATCCATTTCTGTGAGGAACTCCGCATAAATAAAATGTAAATTAGATAAAATATATCACGGAACAAAGGAAATAACAAATATCATTCTATTTCCATAAAATAAATGATAAACCTAGCCAATAGCTACAAATCTCTCTCGGAGTATTTTCCAAAAAATATTCGTAATCTGTAATGCACAATGGATAGTAGAAGAAAGTGCTTAGATTCTCGATTTTAATGGTCATCATTGATAAATAATAAATATATCAATAGTATGTACGACTGACTATTAAAAAATAAATATAATTGGGTTTTTCCATTTTAAAAATTACTCAGTCGCAACTCGGAGTCAGGAAGTTGGCATTGTTATACTCCCATCCCTTAGAAAGCAAATAAAGCCATCAGTTCTGCGCCTGATCTCTCTCCCGACATTCCGAATTGCCGTCTCACATACTATGATGGTGAAGAAACAGATAGTGCACCATAATATCTCTAGCATTCCTGGCTGATCTCTGTTGCGATTGGCCGCCGTGGTCGAAATTCGGCAAGGAGGGATTCGTTCATTCTATTCTAAAATGGCCACAATCCTACACAATTATTGGAACAGCAATAGAAAGCAGATATCCATTTTTGGACCGAGTTTATAACCTTAGACACGCCTTGACCTTGCTATCTGGAAATATATCATGAGAATATAAGTTTCCGACGACCGACTTTAAAATCGAAGTTGATGAGTGAGATTCTTTTAATATCCAAAAATAATATTAACAATAATCTAAATGTCATAGTAATGGTCTTATTCTATCTATACCTACATACTATAAAACTAAGTCCCTTTTTCTGTCTGTCTGTCTATATGTTATCCATTTTCTCAAAATCTACTGAACGGAGTTCTATGAAATTTAGTATGGAGATAGTTTAAAACCCTAGGATGGTTATAGGCTACTTTCTATCGCGGGAAAATATATAGCGGGACTTTTATCCCGGAAAACTCCTTCACGCGGGCGGGCGAAGCCGCGAGCAAAAGCTGGTAAATAATATGTTGTTTGAAATTGAAGCACTCTGGTGTGTAACAGCGGCGCAAAATAAACAATTATAAAATCATAATTTTGAGTTGATTATCATATTATTGAGATACATCAGGAATTTTGCACTAAACACTTCATTAAATTATAATAATTGCCTCACATAATTTATTAACGCAGGGATAACATTAAATCAAAATATTACTTAAACAAAATATTGGCGTCGGCGGTGGCCTGAAGCCCTCATAATCAAGGCCGAGCAAAGACAAATGAACTAAAGCTGCTTGTCATTGTTCTGAGACTAAAGCACTAAAGTCACCATTACCGCGACGGCATCAGAGACAAGTTGCCACTAGCGGATCGGAGGCGCGAAAAAAAGGTCGAATTACCAAAAATTAAACAATATTTTATTATTATACTGAATATGCCCGAGGAAGGTACTTTGCGTAGCTCTCGTGAACTTATTTACAATATAAACGCGGATGTATTATAATAATATACGAATATTTAGAATTTTTGAGTTTATGATAGGTCAGCCAAATATATACAATCACGCGAAGAGATTGTGTTTATTGTGTCAGTGGATTTTACTTTGAACATATCGAATTATTAATACAATGTGGATAGACGGTGTGAGATCGTCATTAATATTTTTAATTATATTGTACTTCGGTAAGTAACTATAATTGTTATATTTAATGTGTAAGAGTGTTCATGGAATACTGAGTAATGAGCACCTTCAATTTATCAAGCAGTTATACTCAAACTGCGGCCTGCCATGCTTCTGCAAGTGGCCCACCTGCCATAGATGTTTGTTTTAAAAGATTTGACTTTCAAAATCTGTCAAAAATTCGGTTCATTGTGAGTGCTTTTATTAAAACATTATATATTACGATTTTTCAACACTTAATTTGGTTGATGATTTTATGTTATGGCCCACGGCAACATAAAAAACAGGTCTTTACAGCCCGCATAATAAATAGTTTGAGTACGACATACCACTCTATACCACAAACATGTAATAGATTGCTTTATGCAGTTTTTAAGTTAATAATATTGTGTTAGAGATCAAGGAAACGTGCGGTCAAAAGTTGTTTTTTATAAAGTCGGACATTGACCGCATTCGCATTGTGATGAAGGCAGCGATAGTCTAGAATGAAACGGACTGCTGAGACGAATGTCTGCAGATGCAAAAACCAAGGGCACGCAACTCTGACTTTGCTAAAAGTTATGCATGTATTCTTTGTGAATGATTGTTTGAGAGTATTATGAAGAAATTTACATATCTGTTTTTCTCTATAATAACTATGAGGGTACGTATATGAAGTGTGCCAATCCACACTAGGCCATCGTGGTGGACTATGGTCTAATCTCTCTGTACTAGCATAGATAGAGTAAGATTATAATTGTAAGACTAGATAAGATAGAATAAATGATAAATGTATAAGAAAAATAAAAAGTAAAAAATTAAAAAACAAATGTAAAAGAACCCTTGTCCTGGATACCGGAATACCGGAATATGGACCGGAAATAAATCTGCCTGTACTAGAGGAGCCCCATCACCAGCAATGGAACGGTGCAGTGCTGATATTATTGATTTGATTCCTTCCTAACCGGCTTTCGGCCACGGCGGTCTATCTCATTGGAGATCAGCCAAGTACGCAGAAGATATTATAGTGCAGAAGTGTGTGCACAGTACAGTACAGTGCACTCTCCGTTCCTTCACTCTCATAGTCGGTGAAACGGCAATCCGACGTGACCGGAGAGAGATCGAGTGCAGGATCAATGGCTTTACGTGCTTATATTATATTCATGCTGATATTATATTCGCATTGTTTTTCTAAACTATGGTATTTGGTGAGGGTATTGCGCAGTCCACTATGTGTTTATACACGTTCTAGAGACTGCTAAACGTGTTTTGAGCAACTTTGTTCGAGGGTCAGCCGGTATATCCAGTAGGTATTGTAGGCACGTCTAAATGTTAATTATGAGCGTCACAACGGTTTACCATAACGGTTAAGTCATGTTGTTATTTAATAAAAAAATATTTTCAATGACAATCTCTCTTGACCTTTTATTCATAGAGATTTTTCTTACTACGTGTCTGGCAAAGTGATCCTAATGAACCTGATGGTAAGTGAAGTAGGATCCAAAAGAATGTCTACTAATGAGAGATGATTACTCCTCGGCAGTCGACACAATTATGCCGGCCTGTTGAAACCGGATATACACAGGCTGATCTAGGAATTCGACACACATTCGTGGGCCGTATGTGACCTATGTAAAATTAAAAGATAGGTTCCTAGAATATTTTCTTCTTTACCGCCTTGGTAGCATAGTTATAACGCGAACTTGGTACAAGTACGACTACTACGCCTAGGGCCTAGGTTGGAACTCGGGGCGCGCCAAAAAAAAATGGTATTGAGTTTTTCCATCCTAAATATTAAAGTCGCAGCTTGGACTTAGGAAGTTGGCGTTGTGATACCCCCATGCCGTAGGAAGTAAAGCCGTTGATCCTGCGCCTGAGCACTTTCCAGACGTTTCAGATTGCCGTCTCACCGGATTATGAGTGTGAAGGAACAGAGAGTGCTTGTGTATTGCGCACACACTTATACACTATAATACCTTCTGAGTACCTGGCTGATTGCCTTTGAGATTATTTTTTTTATTTCGTTCACCCTGGCAGCACCAGAGATTTTTGTTTTTATTATGTATTATATTTATTATTTTTGGATTTCGTTTCTAAATATATGTTATGTTTTCTACTTATCTTATTATTTTACTGTTTATATCTATTTTCTACACTATATACCTTATTTTTATTTACTACTAAGTTACTACTATAGTACTTGCTTATAGTAAACAGTTTCCTTCAATTTTTTCCTTATTACTATATATATAATCTAAGATTATATTATAAGTATTAATTACTACTATTCTTATTTATAACCTTAAGTGCTATTTTCCTGCAATTATTTATATGTTTTCCTTAACTACTACTGAACGGATTTGGATGAAACTTTACAGTAACATTGGTTATACATCAGAATAACGCATAGGCTACAATTTATATTATTTTGTGTAAATTGATTGTTTGTTGAAAATGGTGTCTAGTCGAACTATATTTAAAGCGACGAATATGTCATAATACCGACATCATCATTTATGTTTCTCATTAACACACATAAAAATACAAAAAAATATTAAATCTATATCTATTATATAAAGCTAAAAAGTTTGTTTGTTTAAACGCGCTAATCTCAGGAACTATTAAACCGATTTTCATATTTTTTTCAATAATCGCTACATTACCGAGAGCTATAGGTTACTTTGTATGCCGAGAAAATATTTATCCCGAAAAAAACGTTTTCATGCAGGTGAAGTCGCGAGCAATAGTTAGTTTATAAGAAAATTAAGAAATTACTGTAATGTAATCTAATATATCTTTATTAAAATCATCTAGGTCCAGGAGCTTTGGGATCTTGGGTTAGAAATACAAGAAATGCCCAACCACGTAGAAGATATGGTGGGTTTGGCATAAGTGGCGGTTAATTATGGATATTACTTGCGTAAAAATTCACCAATAAATAAATGGAATACACAAGCGGCTAAAAAATCTACACAGGCTATAAATAATACACTGGCTACAAATGATACACTGGCTACAAATGATACACTGGCTACAAATGATACACTGGCTACAAATTATACACTAGCTACAAATGATAAACTGGCTACAAATGGCACAGAGGACACAAACTCAACCAAGGATATATACATAAGTAAGGCGCCGTGGCACGCGGGGCTGTACACCAAGACTACGGACCCTTACATGCAAATATGCGGAGGCACCATTATCGCTAAGAATGTAGTCTTGACAGGTAAGCATACAATATAATAATATGTACATCCGCAACAATTAAAATCTTTATTACATTTTATATTATATTATCTACTGATTAACATAAATCAATTGAAATATATTGATTAATGCAGCGTTTAATCTGTGCGAGTCAACCACACAAGTCTCTGAACAAATTAAAAATCTCAAAACGATACACATAAAAACTGGGAAGTTTGTAAGAACAAACGATTGTTGATATACGCAACACAGTAGGTGATTTAAAACTTTGAATTTGTTCAGCTCCTTTTGTGGCTGACTATGCAATATACATACAATATGCATTAGGCAATATTGCGTTTCATATATTTACTAGTAGTATTCAAAGCTTTAAGTAGTACTTATCTGAAGCTATGCTCGATATATCGATACAGTACCTCTTTATTGCAGCATTGACTGCCTCAGTGGCGTGGTTGTGGTTATCCACCGTATGAGCACGCCTACCGCGCTGAGGTCCTGGGTTCGAATCCCGGGTCGGGTCAAAATAATTGTGACTGGGTTTTTCCATTTTAAAAATTACTCAGTTACAGCTAAGTTGGCGGTGTGATGCCCTCGTGGCTCGGGAAGCCACGTAAAGCCGTTGGTGCTGCGTCTGATCTCTCTCCGATCATGTCGGATTGCCGTCTCACCGGACTAAAGGAATGAAGGAACAGAGAGTGCACCTGTGAGCGTACACACTTGTGCACTATAATATCTCCTGCACAGGTATGCAGGAGGTTGATTTCCGCTAAGATTGGTCGCTGTGGCCAAAATTTGGCTAGGAGGAATTCATTCATTCATATTTTTGTAGCCGCACATTGCCTCACAAGAGACAGAACGAAACCCAAGGCGTCTCTCTTCGCCGTAGCCGCTGGTAAAGTCTATCGACCATGGAACGCCCCAAACGATGTAGGAGCTCAGAAATCCAACGTGAGTACAAAGCTGAGTTACTTCTCATTTCTCCTGTGTCGCTGATAGATTACCATAATCCTTCAAAATTAGTACACCCAATTTTACATTACGAATTGCTACGTTTCTTGAGCATATAAGGTAGGTCCATTGGTAAATAAAAGCTTCAAAAGACAGGGTCTCAAAATACAAATTAATGCAACTTTATTATTTTGCTTATAAACATATTTCTCATTACTTTAGACAAATAAACTTATCAAATTTAATAAATAAAACTTAATACTTTATTTATCACCTAGGCGAAAAAGTAGTAATTATGATAACTACGTCAAAAAAAATATAAGAATAATTATTTTTATTTCTAAATAACACTCAAGATCACTTATATAACTATAGCCATTTTTAAATTAGAAGGCATAAGGTAAAACAAAGTAGCAAGCTCGAGTTGGCAGGTAGGGGGTAATAAAAGGATAACAATGATAAATTAACGGCATTTAAAATTCAAAATTCATTGATAATTCATATCCGCAGGTGTATGCAATCGAGATCCCGCCGCGGTACCAAGGACCTGTGGGGAACTTCCAAGAGGACATCGCCTTACTGTTCCTCAACAAGGCACTCAGATACAACGAGTTCGTGCGACCAGCTTGTCTCAACTTCAATCCGGATTACGACAAAACACAGCTAGAGAAAAACGTGGGCAGTGTAAGCGACGTTCCTTCAATAAACAAACCTAATATTCAGTAACACTATCATAAATATAAATAAATTATACTATTGCACCCAATGGGAGCTTAAGTTCAATGTAAATAAGGAGATGCCCGTGCTACGAATCGTTGAAGCCGAGCCGTGGTAGGTTTTTCATAATGCTCTGATCGGATCGGTGTGTTAAAGGCTTCGGCTTCAGTTAAAACTACAGAAACGGTAAGGTTTACGCGCTTTCCAGCATTTCGGCCATGCCTATTATTAGAATCAAATCTAACAGCTGATATATCTATTGTGCTCTACTACTGGCTCTTAGCTGTAAACGTCCCTATATTTAAAGTTAAAATGCCTCTTTTGTCAATTAATTTGTCTTCCGCTTCGCTATGGTAGTCGACAGTTCATATTTCCAACTCCTTTTTTTCGCGGGCAAAAAAATCACGTTGTCGCTTCCACCACTTGGAATATAGCATTATCCGAGCGAGCATTGGGCTAAGACCCTAACCCTGGTATACCCTACACTAGCATACCAACCAAAACCCGCGATGGCCTTCTTCAGCGCAAACGGGACGGTCCCGGAGTATCTTGTTGCACTAAGATAGCTGCTCGGAACAGTCCCTGCGCGATACTGTCTTGCGGCACTTCTCCAATTGAGGGACTAAGATGCCCCCACCCGCTAGAGGACCCTTTTGAAATCTACGACATCAGGAGACCTACTACCCGCATTGTCGTCCACCTCAGAGTCACTGTCGAGCGAGCAGCCCCCCACTGCTCGCCCGGGACTCTCTAAGCGGCAATTAGTCGCCGCTTACGACAAGCAGGGCATGCCGTGGTGGAATTCTCTAGATGCTTCTGAGCCACAGGTCACATATTTCCAACTCCTCACTATCTTTATATTTAATTAATTTCGTTGCGGGATAAACACTGATTAATGTTCCCTAAAGCTTGGCGGGCTTCACCGCGCAATATTATAAAATGCGGACCATTACTAATTTTAAATCATAACCATGATATGTAGTTCATCCATTACATGTCGGCCAGCTAATACTTTCGTCTATCACCCGAGTGTAGATCGTGGGCTGGGGTCTGACGGGCGAGAACTCCTTGCCGTCTCAGGTGCTTCAAGCCGCTGAGCTCCCGATCGTTCCCATCGAAAAGTGTTTAGAGGAGAGCCCAGTGAGCTTCAGGAGCTCCATCACCGGGGACAAATTCTGCGCCGGACATACCAATGGTAAAATTTCGGTTAAACACGTGAGAAAATAATTTTGATTGAACTTAAATATTTAGCTGGCTACTGGCAGTCCTCATAATATTACTAAGAGAACCATAAAACGTGAGCAAATTATTTAATTCATATAACGTATTGTGTACTTTGAGTCCTTGGAAGTAACTTAGTATTGATGATATATTTGTTTTTCTCATATTCTCTGTCACGTTTCTCCAGGCACAGCGGTGTGTCGCGGCGACAGCGGCGGCGGACTGACCATCCCCGGCATCGTGAAGCGTGCTAACGTCGATCCGCCGTGTTTTGAGTTGCACGTGTTCCTCCGCGGCGTGACTTCCACCTCCCCCACTTCAGACAACTCGTGCAACGTCTACACCTGGGCCACCTTCACCCACCTGCTACGTCACGAGCACTTCGTGAAGGCCCACGTGCCTGATATAGAGGAGTCTTGTGTGCCCTTAATGGTGTATAAGGAAAATGAACTACTACCTGTTTAGTCGCCACCATTCCGCAAAGACCATCAGCCTGATGCGGAGCAGTTAGACGAAGCGCTGAAACGCTATACCAAGCCCATCCAATTTAAAGGAATAGACTTTAATATTATCATTATTTCAATAATAAGGTTGCTTTCAGCCACAACAAATTTTGCCAGGATCTAAAAATAACAATCGAAATTCTTGCCGCCAGTGTAACCACTGGACATAATCAGTCTTACTTATAAACTTTTTTCGAGTTAATAGGTGCTTAAGAATTGCTTAAATAGCTGTCAAAAACATCACCGGCAGCAAAGGCTGAATTACTTTGTCTGGTACAGAAACATAACCCAGAACAAATTTATGAAGCTGATAAGAGAATGGAAATGAGTGAGAGTTAAAATATAAACTTGCCATCAGCAGAAGTGGGGAGAATTTGATGAAATAAGGCAATCTTGTGAGTGTGCTACTCCACAAGATTGAAAAAAATAAACAGATCATGTCGTTTATGTAGAAAATGCATACAAAGGAAGAAATAAAATTACTGATGAAGAAATAGAGCGGTTCATCATAAATGTATTATAAGACGATAGCAATGATTAAACTGCCACACAAGAACTAGAATTTTTAAATTTTGATATTGATTAGTACTCATATAATAAATGGATATTTAAATAACTAACATTCTTTTTAATTTCTATCATAATAACGTTGAGTTTAGTATTATCAACCTGTTCTGCCTGCTGCTGCATGTTACAATTCTTAATTATACTAGTAAAAGAATGTGTAACAAGTATAAACCCATTCACATGCGTATTTTACTTAGGAAACCTAACCTAAACTTAATATTGTTTGTAAAGTATCAAGCTAATTTATTGCTTCTCTACTTAGTGATACCACATGTAGTTTTTTTTTAATTTGCCGCGCTTTTTCAGGCTCCACTTTCGTGTGGTAGACTATAATTACAATGTGGCGGTAAAATTTGTGTTCACACCGCCATCTCGTCAACACCAATGGAACTATTAGAAGACCGATATGGTATTGACATAACTGTAATGATAACACACAACAATGACGCTAGATGGCGAGAGAATATACTGAGTAACGGTAGCAGAATTTGAGCGACGCGTAGAATATACCAGTCTTATTTTATATACGATGTATATAAAATAAGACTTACTGTTTTAGCGGGGTAAAGGTTGCCGCCACTATAGAGGAACAGATGGTTGCGTTCCTCTATGGAAGGAAAGATTTCCAGGCAGGCAGATGTTGCACCTGAGCGGCCGCGGCGCGTCCGACGGTTCCTAATTGGAGGTGGTATATTCTACGCGTCGCTCAAATTCTGCTACCGTTACTCAGTATATTCTCTCGCCATCTAGCGTCATTGTTGTGTGTTATCATTACAGTTATGTCAATACCATATCGGTCTTCTAATAGTTCCATTGGTGTTGACGAGATGGCGGTGTGTACACAAATTTTACGCGTTTGCAGCTCACGCTCGGGTGATGCAGGGTCCAGGAAGAAACGTTGCAGGTAGCAGAAGCTGGTATTTCCAAGCTCTTCTCTACAACTATTCTACCACTGATCACAGACATGATGTAAGATACTAAGAAAAAAAAATTACATTTACCTTTATTGCGACGATCTCTCATTCTCAAAAGTCCAACATTACTTTGCCCGACCCGATATTCGAACCCTGGATCTCAGAGTGGAAGTTGTACCGCGCATGTATAATACGCCAACGCCATCAACTTCAGAGACAATAATATAAGTTTAGCGATAACTACCCCGAGCTCTTTCTTTAATTCATTGCGATTTCTACTGTTTGATTTAATCATTTAATCTGTATTTGTTCATCAATTTACTTAGAAGCCATCCATAAATCACGTCACACGTGTAGAAGGGGAAGAGGTCAACAAAGTGTGACATTACTTTCGTGACAACGGGGCAGTTGTGAGGGTCATAAATAGCATGACGTCACATGTTTAAATCTAAAGTATTAAAACACAAAACATTAACTGTTAACAAAAAAACTTCAAGAAATATTCTATGATTTTAATAAAAAAAAAGAAAGCCCTAATTTTGGAACGTTTTTATTTATACTTTCCGGGTGTAAAATTGATAAACAAGTGACGTCACATAACTAGCGGAGCTGCCACAAATATGCCCTAATATAACACGGTCGGGAAGACGTGTAAAAAAACATAAAATTCTTGTGAAGGATGACATTTTGGATGACCCTTTCACAATATAATGTGTTCGCGACGTTATAGTCATACATAAAACAAGTTAAATATTGAAGTAGGTATATACTTGTTTTTCTGTTAGCTTTTTATTGATTTATTGATGTATTTGCCGGTTATTTTTTATAACAATATGATGACAACTTTAAAATGTTTCTGAATTACAAACATAAATCTATTACAGTGGAATCGGCGCTTATTAGGATCTTCAATTATTCGGAAAATTACAACATACGCCCCAAAAAACCTCGGTAAACACACATCGATGAGAATAACAGTTTCTGTATGGAAGTCGGCATAAATAATAACATTATCTAACAAAAATGTGAATGACATAGTTTTGTACTTATTCTTTAGTATATTTCATGTTATCTTGAAAAAAAAATAATATATTTGAAATTTAGACACTGTAATCAACTCAAAATTATGACGAATTTGATTATGATTTGTAAAGAATTACAAATCATAATTTTGAGTTGATTATCATATTGTTAAGATTCATCAGGAATTTTGCACTAAACACTTCATTAAAGTATAATAATAGCTTCACATAATTTATTAACACAGGATTAAATCTTTAAATCAAAATATTACTGAAAAATTAAAATTGGCGTTGGTGCCGGCATGAAGTCCGCGTAAATCGGCCGAGCAGACAAATAAACTAGACGCGTCATTGACGCGACGCCACCAGGTACAAGGTGCCACTCAAAGAGAATTATAATATATATGGAAAGCCACTAGTGTATTTTTTTTTCTACCGCGTCGAAAGGTCTTACAAAATGTCAAACGACAAAAGAGCTCTAAAGGTCGAATTACCAAAAATAACAGAGAAATGTGTTATATGTATACTTTCTATACTATTGTATAAAGCTGACCAGTTTGTTTGTTTGAACACGCTAATCTCAGGAACTACCGTCTCAAATAAAAAAAAATATTTCAGTATCAAATAGCCTATTTATCGTGGATGGCTATAGGCTATATATCATCACGCTATGACCAATGGGAGCGGGGCAGTGATGAAAAATGTTGCAAAAACGGGGAAAATTTATTACTTTTGACAGCTTCCGTTGCAGGCGCTGCGTAAACGGTTAAGTTATGCAACCATTATGTATGACGCAATTGTTCCTCTTAAAAAGTTCTAAGATATATATTATAAAACAAAGTCCCCCGCTGCATCTGTATGCCTGTGTGGCGCTTTAAACTCCAAAATTACCCATCTGATTTACATGAAATTTGGTTTGAAAATAGTTTGAGACCCTGCGAAGAACATTAAAAACTTTCTATCCCGGGAAAATATATAGCGTGACTTTTATAGTAGAAGTCTTTAGCCCGGAAAACCTTTGTCACGCGGGCGGAGCCGCGGACAAAAGCTAGTACTTAATATGGCTGATGAAGGTACTTTACGTGCTATCAAGATCTCACAACTAACATTTTGAAGACGGATATGTTATTAATAATATTAGTATTTTTGTGTTTTTGACAGGTCAGCCAAATATATAAAATGACGCGACGAGACTGTGTTTATTGTGTCAGTGGATTTTACTTTGAACATATCGAAACTTTAACATAATGAGATTGTCATTTATATTTTTAATTGTATTGTATTTCGGTAAGTAACTATTAATTTTCATAATATTTAATGTGTAAAAATGTGTTTGGTGGAATACTGAGGAGTGAACACCAAATTTGTTTTAAAAGATTTGACTAATATTCAGTTCATTGTGAATGTTTTTATTATAACATTATAAATGAAGATTAAAAATTAATTAGGTTAATGATTTTACGTTATAGCCCACAGCAACATAAAAAACAGGTCTTTGTAGCCAGCATAATAAGTTTGAGTACGGCATACCACAAACATGCAATAGATTGCTTTACTATGCAGCTTTCAAGTTCTTTTATGATAGAGATGAAGAAAACGTGCGGTCAACAGTTGTTTTTCAAAGAAAAGTCAGATATTCGCCGCATGCGCATTGTGATGAAAGCAGCGATAGCCTTGTTAGGAGTGGAATGGACTGCCGAGACGAATGTCTGCAGATGCAAAAACCAAAGGCGCGCACATCTGACTTTTCTAATACTTATGTGTGTATTCTGTGTGAATTATCGTATGCTTTAACGGTGAGGGAAGTTATCGTGAGGAAACCTCCGTATTTAAGGTTCTCTAAAATAACTTTGAGGGTACTTATAAGTTGTATGAAGTGTGCCAGTCCGCACTAGGCCCTCGTGAAGGACTAAGGCCTAATCCCTAGGTTCCTAAGCTGGAAGTAATTACCCCCGCAGGGGTAAATAAGCTATTTCAGGTGCAACAAATAATACATAGACTACTTTTAATTCTGATAATTTCCGGTGTTCCCGTCGGAAATGTTTATTTTTTATTTTTTTACTAGATGTCGCTGGCGTCTTAAATATGGTTACTGCATTGACGTATATTCCATAGACACGAACGTCCGTATAAACTATTTGTTCAAAATCTGAATTAAAATGGCAACCAAAACGTCACTGTCATAATCTATTTGTTCACTTAAATAACTAATAATTTTACTTATTTCACTAATATTTTTAGTAACATCCAAGTTTGCACTTAGACTAGCGTTTTTATATTATGAGCGCACTCCGTATACAGCCACAAGCATCAATATTGACCATACTAACACCAGTTTGAATGGATAACGGTTCAATTCAGTTGAACTCAGTGAATGTTTGGAACATATTTATTGTATTGTAGTACATATACATATATCGATGTGATGCTATAAGTCAGTACAGTACTCGACGAATTTATATAGCGGAAAAACTAGGTATACCAATAAAAACTAAAAAAAATTACCATTACCTACTAATATACTGGTTAAAAATTTTGGAGTCATTGCCTAATTAAAATTAAACATTCTTTTCGTGTATTCATTTATGTAGCTTAACTCGCAATTTTATTTATAAGAAAAATTTGCAATTTTTATTGTAAGAAGTAGTCTCTACTAAATCCAACTCAAAAACATAACAAAAAAACGACACAAGAAAGCGACATTCGCAATTTCGACGACTTATAATTATTTTAGTTTAAAACCAAATTACTGAAGCAATTTTGAAAAAAAAAATACTTCATGAATGACCGAGTTATGAGGGTTACCTAATAACATTAAAAACATACACATCGAATTGATAACCTCCTCCTTTTTTTGAAGTCAATTAAAAAAGGCTTTTAACGCAGTCGAAGTCGCGAGCATTAGCTAGTTTATAATAAAGTAATAAACTAGTGCAATGTAATCTAATATATTTTTATTAATATCAGGTCTGGGAGCTCTGGGATCTCGGATCAGAAATACAAGAAGTAGTGTGCCATATGATTTATTGCCATCTTATTTAATTGGCGGTAATTCGGGAACCGGGGGTGAACCTTCAATATATACAAAAACAGAGGATATAAAGAATATAGAAACGGGTAAAAATTCTACACTGGATACAAAGGATACCAAGCATACCGTCAGTTTACTTGCAGAACTCACTAACGGCAAAAATAAAGAACCGTTTATAATGCCTAGAACATCGTCTTGACTTATATCTAGCTGTTCAAATTTGGAAATTATTACTCCAGCATAAAGTTGATAATTACATTAATAGGACTGTTGGTTCCATTAAAATCTTTAAGTCACATTGTAAAATTTAAATAAAGTCTTAGTTTTGAAATAATGTATGTTTTCTTTCTCGACACTTCGTTAGCCAGCTATATTTTAGGTAGGTCCGAGTTTTGAACACCGTGCTAGGAGGTAGGTAAGGTAGTAGGCAAACGAATTTGTGTTACAATTTTTGTTAGTTATATTACAACGCATTCATTTTATATCCAAGGCTTAAAATTTGTATATTTTCTCCAACTAGAATTTATTGCCATCCACAATAGACAGTATAAAACGAACGCTCTGTACAACATTAGAAAATTGCAATAGATGAGGATTCATTAGACGTATTTTTTTATAACTATATATTTTTATAGACAAATCTTCATGCAAGTAATTTTCTTTACCAAACAACGGTTTGATTTTTCAATTAAATTAAGTGTGTTTTTAATTCAAATAATTAAATTTATATCTTTTAATGATAAAGATAATTTTGTTAACTTTCGAAACTGATTTATAATTTTTTTCCGTTCAAAAAGTACATATTTCTTAAAATAGACCTGTATTTTAAGAAATACTTAATTCAAACCTCCAGCAAAAGCCCAGTGGCAAGAAGTCATTAAGGTTATAATTTTTTATTTTTTTTAAATATTACTTATTAATTTAACATACTCACTCGATTTTAAGAATAAAAATATTTAACAATATAATAGTGTTTTGCTTTTTTTAAACATAATCATATCTTAGATGATATAGGGAAAACAATATAACCAAAACTAAAAGTAGCTTATTTCATACTTTTGTATTTGTCAGTTAATGAGTTCTTGCAGTAAACCGACGATAAACGCCTCCTTTTTTGAAGTCGGCTACAAAAACTTTTAACGCAGGCGAAGCCGTGAGTAACACCTAGTATTCTATAAGACATAAGTAATATCTAAAAAGCAACTTTGCTTCTTTAACGTAGTTGAGAAGATATTAACGAATCTTTGGTACACGATATTTGTAAATAGGCACCGCTTTCAAGCTATCAACCATGACTATGCTTAATTCCATCATAAGTGAATATCTGTAATAACAGTTCAATTTATTCAAGGCAACACTTATATTCACAGCAAATCACTTTTTAATGTAACCTTTTTTACAGTTTATGAGTCGAGTTTATTGTTGTTGTTAGTCGAACAACATTAAACTGGCCTCATATTTCACAATACCGACATCATCATTTGTGTTTCTCATTGACATACAGATAACTACAAAAACATTTGATCTATACTGATATACATATAAAAGCTGAAGAGTTTTTTTTTGTTTAAACGCGCTAATTTCAGGAACTGTTAAACCGATTTTGGTATTGTTTTCAATAATGGCTACATTACTGAGTGCTATACGCTACTTTGTATCCCGAGAAAATATTTATCCCGAAAAATCATTTTAACGCGGGTCAAGTCGCAAGCAATAGCTAGTTTATAATAAACTAGTGCAATGTAATCTAATATATCTTTATTAAAATCAGGTCTGGGGGCACTGGGATCTTGGATTACAAATAGAAGAAGAGTGAGCCTATTTGATATTATTACAAATAATTTAAGTTACGGACATGCAAGAACCGCGGGTCTCACTTCAAGAAATAAAAAAACAGAGGTCACAATTATTAAAGATGATATAAAGAATAGAGAAGCGGTTATAAATTCTACACAGGCTACAAATGATACACCGGCTACAGATGATATACTGGCTACAAATGATACCACAAATGATGCTACAAATGATACAAAGGAAACAAACTCAACCAAGGATGTATACCTAAATAAGGCTCCGTGGCACGCGGGGCTGTACACGAAGACTAAGGACCCTTACATGCAAATATGCGGAGGCACCATTATCGCTAACAATGTAGTTTTGACGGGTAAGCATACAATAGAGTAATATTATGTACAACAAATAAAATATAATATTTATTACATTTTATGTTATATTATATACGAATTAACATAAATCAATTGAAATAATATATTGACTAATGCAGCGTTTAATCTGTGCGAGTCAACCACACAAGTTGGTGTACAAATTAAAAATCTCAAAACGTTACACATAAACCTTTGAAGTTCGTTTTAGTAAGGACAAATAATTTTTTGATACGAACACAACAGTCTAAAGGTGATTTAAAACTTTGAATTTGTTCAGCTCCTTTTTTGGCTGACTGTGCAATATACATACAATATGCATTAGGCAATATTGCGTTCCATATTTATTCAGTTATCGATATATTTACCAGTAGTATTCAAATCCTTTAAGTAGTACTTATCTGAAGCTATGCTCGATAGGGCGATACAGTATCGCTCTATTGCAGCATTAGACGGTAAAAACTAAATGCTCAGCGAGATGTGGGGCACTAATTATCTACCTAACCCTGTTTAACACCTCCCTCCTCATTTCTGAGGCAATCCTTGTGCCATGGGTCTTCACAAGGAATGCACGACCATGCACGGGGGCACATTTGTCGGCAGCCCTAATCACAAATTTACTTGTGTGACTCGTGGTTCTCTCCTTGTTTACTCCTCTTTGTTGAAACTACACTTTCATTTCCCCTCATCCCATCTTAGAGTGTTGCCATCCTTCCCCGACTCTGTCTATCCCTATTTCCTTCCTTATTCTCTACTTGGCCTCTGCAGTCGCTAGGTTTAGGGACTTCAGTATCCCATTCGCAGATTAGCGGTGGGATACCCCGTGCCTCTGAAAGCACGCAAACCCTCTGATGATGTGCCTGATCTCTCACCGGTCATGTCGGAATGCCGTCTCACTGGACTATGAGAGTGAAGAAATAGAGAGTACACCTATGTATTGCGCACACACTTGTGCACCAGTGGCGAAGCGTCCATACAAGCCGATTCCCACCGGCTTCCCTTTTAGGTTTTCGATGATACTAAACAATATATTTAATAGGTAAAGGACAATGCCCAAAACCAGGCTATCTTTGCGTCAGTCATGCGTCTTAACCAAATATTCACGAAAAATCATCATTTTAATTATTAATTCATTTGTATTTATTTCAGTCATAAGCGAATGGGGGTTTAAAAGATATGAAAAAAAAAAGTTGTTTAATTGTTGCAAATGAAACACCGGATAATGTACTGCCAATGTGGCGAATTGATACCAATTCATAACAAATTCCCTTTTAAATGGAATAAAAAAGTAAATATTATGTACAATAAATGTGCCCGTACTTGATAATTTAATAATATATTTAATAATATATGTATTAAATATATTATTCATCTCAAATATATTGTTATAAAATAATATATTTTACTTAATAATTATGACCAAACTCCAAATAGCGGGTAAAAAAAGAGAAAATATTAATTGTTCCAAAAACAAACAAATAGCGACTTGTACTTGCATTGACAGAAATATAATAGTCGGCTAAAATATGTCTGGATTTTATTTTTAATTAATGAATATATGGGTACAGATTTTTATTACACTGGCAACTGAAATTAATGACATTTGGCACTACAGATTTGTTTGAATGTGAAATCATTAAAATATTTTAATATATTTTATCTTACTAAAGATCGGAGTGTTTTTCTTATGTATTTTAATGTTGAGTCGAAAAATAGTCTTTTAAAAAACAACGTGTATAGTGTGCGTTTCGAACTTTGAGACGGAAGGCTTTTAGTAAGCAACACAATGTCGTTTAGAGCCTGGACCCAGGACGGTTAACCGAGACGGCATATCCCGGCGCTGTATTGACTGCACCTTTGCGGCGCCACAGCAAAGATAAGTATATTCCTTGGACGAGCTGTCCAGTTTGTAAGTTATGTAGATTATTATTAACATAGCCACAATGTGAGAAATATTTTGCCAAAGTTAAAGAAAACAGTTTAACAATAATAATAATCTGAACATGTTTACTCAACTTCTACATTATATTTTAGGTTTCAAGGCTGGAATGAGTTTGTGCTGCCTGCTGGAGATCAGCTAATAGAGAGGTTCACAGACAACAACATGACATGACCCGACCAGCGATGCAAGAAGTCATTCACTCACTTCAGGAGTATATATAAATGTGCTGCAGCTATATCAAATTCTTCTTTTTATTTTGGGATGCCAAGAATATATACATACCTCTATTAAAAATATACATCTATACCTAGTCTTGCCATAAATATTGTAATAAAGAAAAAAGAAAATTGTTAACTGCAAATAACATTTATTACTTTTACAGTGTGTCAGTTTAATACATAAATATAAAACAATTAAAAATATAAAAGCTTATTCGAAGTGGTCTCCATTGGCTGCAATACAGTCCTTTAAACGATGAGGCCAGTTATCAATAGAAGCACGCACTCTTTCCATGGGAAAATTCTTCACTGCCAATCGTATAGATTGTTTTAGGGACTCCAAATTATCATGGCGTTTAGAGCAAGCTGTACTCTCTAAAACTGACCACAAATCATAATCCAGCGGATTAAGATCGGGACTAGACGACGGCCAGTCTTCAGCTCTGATGAAGTCCGAAACGTTCGATTCCAACCAAGACTGCGTGGACCGAGCTTTATGACCCGGCGCCGAGTCTTGCTGGAAGGACCATACTTGGTTATTGAACATGGTGATGTTAAGGGGCTTAACTACCTTCTCAAGAATGGTATCTTGATACACTTGTGCCGATGTTTTGATACCTTTTTCACAAAAATATGGCTCAGTCACTCCTTCATAGCTAACACCCCACCAAACCATCACTGAAGTCGGATAATGTCCACGTTGCACTCTGTCGACTAATTGGGAAGCTTCCTTAGAGCTTTGAGCATAAATACGGTCATTTTGTTTGTTAAAATGTTGCTCAATTGTAAAAATTTTCTCATCCGTAAACAAAATTTTTCTGTGACCTCCCTTTGCGTACCGCTTCAGTAGTTGTTTCGATTTTACCACCCTATTCTTCTTTAAATTATCAGTTAAGAAACGGCCAGTGCGTCTCTTATAGGCTGCAAGTCCTAAGTCATCTTTTAAAATACGCGACATGGTTCTAGGTGCTATCTTCATTTCCCGAGATAAAATCTTTTGCTTTCGGACAGGATTTCTTCGAATTCTTTCCCTTACTGCTTTGACCACCTTTTTCGTACGAACACTACGTGGACGGCCAGATCCTTTTCTGTCACAAACAGAGGAGGTCTCATTGTACCTATTAATAGCCCGGTACACAAACATTTTACTAATACCAAGTGTATGGAGAGTTTTAAAAATTGCATTTGGCTCCATACCTACTTTGTGTAATGCTATCACAGCGATTCGGTTCTCTTTATCACCCCACACCATTTTAATATCGCAAAATATTTTACAATGTATTGGCGCCAAAATGAGAAAACACAATGAACAATCGTATAAAAATGACAGATTCGAAATTCAAATGTAATATTTTTTTATAATTAAGTGTAACAGTATTTATGGCCAGACTAAGTATAAAAATATGCATCGGATTTCGTATTTCTGGTTTTATTTTTCTTTCCCTATGATAATTAACTATTAGCCTAATAAGGCTGTGAAATGAGTTCCTGGGTTCGATTTCCAGGCCAAGCAACATTTTATCTCGGTATTTTTAACATGAGTGCCTGGGATCGGAATCCTCCAAATAGGGTTGGCGTCAGGCATAAGGCCGGCCATAAAAACTAAGCTGGATCTATTCTACAATATGTGTTGACGCCATATTGGAGTGAGATAATGGTAGGTGGAAATAAAGATTAGGTAATCCATGTAATAGAATAAGTCGTAAGTCAGAAAAACATATACACAAAAGGTCAGGTAACATATGTATGCTCCGTGAAAAAACTAATATTCCGCCATTCTATGTTAGAAGTTTTATTGGAGTTTCGTCTTATCAGATATTTTAGTACCTATCAGTTGCTTATGAGGGCGATTAAAGCTAGGTGAAAAGACCGTCCACTAATCGCTTATAGCAATAACCAGTAGGTACTGCAATATTTAACTTAATCAGGCACATAGGTACTTTCTACCTTACATTATTGCAGTCCATACTTAACCTCAAAATAACCGCGCTATAAAAATTCTGATTACTCCGAACTCCCATCGAATATCTAATTGTTTTCAATTTGTATAAAAATTAGGATATATTCCCCATAGTTTTGTGAAGGTTTTGTACAGACGCAAGCGTAGCCCAACTCTCATACAAAAATGGGCATTCTCCTTTAAATTTAAAACATATCAGACAATGAACAATAATTATAATAGCTTAAATTATTAATTAATGATAACTTAATAATGACATCTATCGGCCATTAGCCCGATGTTTATTAAATTTAATCGATATCGATTACTTATTTTAAACAACATTAGATGGCGCACCTCGTATTTAGTTCCCCAGAAATTCCGTTACCAAAGTGAAATAGGGTACCGGACTCATTTTTGTTCTTTACTATTATCAAATATTTAAATAATATAAATTATAACACAGAAGGAAATATTGAAATCCGTTAAAAAATCAGCAAGTTATAAGCCTTTGAATTTCGGTAGAAGGGATAATTAACAAGAAACAGAAAAGAGACGAAATACCCACATGTGACGTCATCGGGAATTACGACACGTGCAAAAGAAAGAGATGAAGCGATATCCCCACATCGCGCCCACTTCTGCACACATTATAATATTTTAAATATGAATTACTCGCTCATTTTTTAACCAATATTTATGCAGTTTTCGCAGGAGTGCTTCTTTTTAGTATTATTAACCATTACATATAGAATAATATACAAAATCAAGCATAGGCCGGTCCCCTATTGTGACGCCACAGGCAAAGGTAACCCGCTGTCAAGCGGCTTAATTTCGTAGTATCTTTTTTAATATAGATGGCAGCACTTTCTATGACTTTCTATGCCAGTGTTAGTCGAAATCGCGCGGAAGATATGGGCAAAGGTAACCCGAGCTAGTTCGGCTTCACGTTAACCGACTTTGTATAGTTGTCGCTTTTTACGTCCTTCAAACGTCATAATTTATTATACTACCAAGTTGCGGTGTTTGTAAATTGTCATATTCATTTTATTTTTTGATAGTTCTGTGACATTTAGCTACCAGCGCTTTGTTTATTTAGAAACTACAAATAAAATTGTATTATAATGGAAATAACTAACTACTTTGTGATCAGTTAATGTCTACCTTTACGTAAGTATATTATTAGTATGTGATTTCACATATTAGTATTTAGATGGTTAAATATTTAAAGTAGATCTGAAAGTTTTTGATTTCAGACGCAAAATGTTTGTTAGAAGAAAATAAATATTATATTTTACTGAATTTAAAATATCACCACGATACAAGCAAAAATTAATGAATAACCTTTTTTGATTATTTAAATTGAAAATTATATAAGTTTATCATGTAGGTGCATTTAAACTGTTGGTCTGTTTGGCGATCGTGATACCTATTTCTATAAGGAGAAATTACATTTACTTACAGTTTATATTAAAAATAAACAGATAATCTTAGGTACCTACGTAGTGTGGTTATAATTTGAATACTTACTTTTGTTTGCTGTTATAACAAATTAATACGCAGGTACTTATATTTGTGATTAATGGAAGGAGAATTATCTACGTTTATTGTTCGATTTTATGGATGTTTGAATTATTTACGCATAATAGGTAATTTAGTAGGCATGTCAATGTGTGTCGACTTAGATTCAAGACTAATTCGTTGTCTTCGTTTTTGTTTTCCATTAAATTGCCCCCGATATCCTAACTGACGCCCTTCGAAAAAATTTCACCCTTCGCCACTGTTGTGCACTATAATATCTCATGCATGAGCTGGCTGATTTCCGTTGAGATTGACCGCCGTGTCGGAAATTCGGCCAGGAGGAATTCATTCATTCATCTTGTTACAGCTGCACATTGCCTCACACAGGACAGAATGAAACCCAAGGCGTCTCTCTTCGCCGTAGCCGCTGGAAAAATCTTTCGATCATGGGACGACCCGAACGACGTAGAAGCTCAGAAATCCGACGTGAGCACAAAACAGAGTTATTTCACATTTCTCCTATGTCGCTGATAGATTACCATAATCTTTCAATATTAATACACCAGATTTTACGTTATGGATTACCACCTTTTTTGTGCAAATAAAGAACATTGGTAAATTAAAGCTAGAAAACAAACTAGACGTCAAAATAAAGTACTTACAAATTAATTCAACTAATTTCACATCAACATAATTTCATTACTTTATACAAAGAAATTTATCAGATTTATTAAGTAAAAATTAAATAAAAAAGTATTTATCACATAAGCGAAAAAAGTTGCACTTATGATACCCAAATGATACCTACGTCAAAACAATTTATAAGAATTATTATTATTTCTAAATAACACCTAAGTTCATTTATACATATAGCTACGGATATTTTAAATTAGCATAAGTTAAAATAAAGTAACCATCTCAGTTCGGCAGGTAGGGGGAAATAAAACGATGATAATGATTATTGAGGGCTTTTAAAATCCAAAAATTCATTGTCATTTCATATCTGCAGGTGGATGCAATCGAGATCCCGCCGCGATACCAAGGACATGTGGGGAACTTCCAAGAGGACATCGCCATACTTTTCCTCAACAAGGCGTTCACGTACAACGAGTTCGTACGACCAGCTTGCCTCAACTTCAATCCTGATTATGACAAAAATCAGCTGGAGGGAAACATGGGCAGTGTAAGCGATGTTCCTTCAATAGAAAGATCTTCTTTGCACTAACAGAGTTTCATTAATATAAATAAACTTCATACAATTGCATCCGATAGGAAATCAGTTAAATCCAAACAAGGAGATGACCCGGTTGGCGTTGGTGCTGACGCGAATCGTTGAAGCCGAGCCGTTATCGGTATTTCATAATGCGATGATCGAATCGGTGTGCTGTTGGGCAAAGTGTCGTGTAAATCACTGGCTTCAGTTAAATCTACAGAAACAATAAGTCCATATATTTGCGGTTAAAATGCGTCCATTGGTAATTATTTTGTCTCCCGCTTCGCTATGGAGGGAAGTGGACAATTCATATTTCCAACTCCTCCCTATCTTTGTATTTGATTAATTTCGTTGCGGGATAAACACCGATTAATGTTCCCTATGACTGGGCGAACTTCACCGCGCAATATTATAAAATGCGGCGCATTACTAATTCTGGCTCACGGGAGTTGTAGAGGATGTGTGGGTGAGAAAATAAAAACAGTAATAAATTAGTTCACGATTTTTTCCTTCACCGTTAAGCAAATGATAATTCACAAAGAATACACACATAACTTTAAAAAGGCAGAGGTGCGTGCCCTTGGGTTTCAAACCTACAGATATTCGTATCGGCAGTCTGTTCCCTCCCAACTAGGCCACTTCGAAGCCATAAATGTAGATGTATTAAAATCATTTCATTCTTAATCATTACCATGATATGCAGTTCACACACTACATGTCGGCTGGCTAATACTTTCGTCTATCACCCGGATGTAGATCGTGGGCTGGGGTCTGACGGGCGAGAACTCCTTGCCGTCTGAGGTGCTTCAAGCCGCTGAGCTCCCGATCGTTCCCATCGACAAGTGTATAGAGGAGAGCCCAGTGAGCTTCAGGAGCGCCATCACCGGGGACAAGATCTGCGCCGGATATACCAATGGTAAAATATTGGTTAAATACGTGAGAATATAATTTCCATTAAACTTAAACGTTTAGTTAGTTACTGGCAATCCTCATATAACATGAGCCAATTATTCGATTCATATTATATATTGTGTAACTTAAAGCCCAGTAGTATTGATAATATTTTTGTACTTTCTCACATTCTCTATGTCACGTTTCTCCAGGCACAGCGGTGTGTCACGGCGACAGCGGCGGCGGACTGACCATACCCGGCATGGTGAAATGTGCGAACGTCGATCCGCCGTGTTTTGAGTTAAATATGTTTCTCCACGGCGTGACTTCCACCGCCCCCACTTCAGACAAGTCGTGCAACATCTACACTTGGGCCACCTTCACCCACCTGCTACGTCACGAGCACTTCGTGAAGGCCCACGTGCCGGATATAGAGAAGTCTTGTGTGCCCTTAAAAGTGTATAAGAAAAAATAACTTCTACCTGTTTAGTCGCCACCATTCCGCAAAGATCATCAGCCTGATGCGGAGCAGTTAGACGAAACGCTGAAACGCTATACCAAGCCGATCCAATTTTTAAAGGAATAGACTTTAATGTTTATCATAATTTTACCAGGATCTAAAAGAATAATCATCAATATTCTTGCCGCTAGTGTAACCACTGGACATATATGACTTAACATCTCATGTCTCAGAATAGCGAGCGCAATGGAATACCAAACAATACTCTCTAATTTAAGTTGTTGGATGGTATTTCTACTGTTTATGGGCGGTCGTATCGCTTACCATCAAGCGAACGGCAAGCTCGTCTCGTCATTCAAAGCAATAAAAAAATCTCAAAAAATCGAATGGAGAATCGAGTGGCACGAGCGTGATCATTTAAAGAGAACTTATGACGCGGCTATGTTTGTTTACAGTCGTAATGGCTTATTGATTTTGTTATTGACCCTTTGTATTGACACAATAAACTGCATAGCATTATCAAGCTAATTAATAAACACGTTATTATTTATTGATTTATTTACTTACATCGTGCAAACGCACTCTATCAATCTCGATGTAAAAAGCAGCGTGTTGGTCCATACTTATGCGAATGCGGAAAATCACGGCATAAAGACCGGTCCTTTTGGAAGGCTTGCGTGGGGACATGGATCCAACACGTAGAGGCCCCTTTTAGATACATTACTCTAGTTCGGGTTTATACACCTTGCAAGTACGCTCTCTGTCTATACTTATGGAGGAAATACAGCAATACGAATTATTTTTGAGGTATTACTTTTTACGGAATAAAATAAAAGGGGACCGATTAGGGATCCTGTTGTGAACTTTATGACAGTTCGTATGTTTCTTTCACTAAACTAGTCATTAAGTATAAAATACGAAGAATTGACTAATACTCCTTATTTAAATCGGTTGTTTAATCCGGCTGACTAAGGTGCAGAGGCCATATTCATGGCAATTAGGTACAATATAAATGACCTATTGAAATTCATTATAAAGTATATAAAGAAATATATTGGCAAGCTAAGGTAAAGGAAATGTTTCCAAATATTGGGGACGCAGGAGTTGTTCTAAATCAGCTCACAAATTTGTTTTACGGATATAATAAAAGCACCAATATTTTTAACCGACTTCAAAAAAGGAGGAGGTTATCAATTCGACGTGAATATTTTTTTTTTTTTTTTTTGTATGTTGTTACTTCAGAACTCGCTCATTTATGAACCGATTTGGAAAATTCTCACCACCGTTTCACCTCTCAAGGCACCGACTCAAAAATTGGTATCCAATATATACCTGTTATGTGAAATTATTTTTCGGTTTTGAGTGGTTTTTGAAGGCGTTTTAATTTTTTGTTAAAATTATTTTTTTATATGTGCTCGATATTATAGTCTACGAACATAATGAGATACGCACATAGAATTATTATGTAGGTCCTGCCGATGTAGACAATAACAATGACGCCATGTTGAATGTCGCAATAAATTTAAAAACTGTTGTACCTGCGTCTAAATAATAAAATGGCAATGAAAAAATCATAGGAAATCAAAATTCGCCATGTCGTTTACTTGGACCACATACTTATTACAGTTATATCGTTTTTAAAATGAAACTACTGAACCGCATTTGAAAATATTTCTATGGGACCAATCTGGAAGTATATATCCTTTCAAATAGAAAAATAATTTTCCAAATTGGTTAGTAAATGACTGAGATCCGAGATCAATTGATATGTTTTTAAAATTATATCAGTAGTTTGGTTTAAAAACCAAAATAACTGAAATAAATACGACTTGGACGACAGTCCACGTAAACGAATTTGCGTTTTCCGATACTATTTAGTGGTGTTTTTGTGTTGGGTTTTGATTGATTGATCCATTTCATATCGTTTATTGATGTCAATAGGATCTATTTTTCCGGCTTTTATTTTTGAACTCAATCTTTTATCATTTTCCAACAAGATCCACACTAATGATCCGACCACGCGGTCGGTATCAATGACCGATGTTTATGTGCGGCAGATAATATCGTCTGGAAAGTCCAGTTTTATAAGACAGGCAGTGCAATAAATATGCAGCTCGACAGCGTTCCTTGCATCAGTCCCTAGTGATCCTCGCGCAAGTCAGAACCGATCGACATGTGGGTCCAGGCTGGGGTTATATTGAGTGTTGTGTTGATGATGTGTGCAGGTGGGTTTTTATAAATAGTGGCTCTCGTAAGTGTGTCGCGTTCTAGGGTCAGCCAGTGTACATTCGGTTCGAACAGGCCTGCATAATTGTGTCGACTAGCGACGGGTAATCAGCTCTCGTCAGTCGATATCCTATTGGACACCACTTCACTTATCTACCACCAGATGCAGCTGGGTCACACTGCCGTGCTCGAATAAAACAATCGAACTTATTACACCAGTTAGTAAATCTTATTTTTACTACAGACTCGGTTAATATCAACTATAAACACGCACTGTGGGCAGTTACAAAAGTAGCTGAACAAATTCAAAACATCATAACGCTTTTACAAATTAACTTGAATCTTTTTTTTTAATCTAAAATAAAGCTTACTTTGCTGTTTTAAGTTTGAAGGTTTATAGATGTTGGAATTTGTTCAACAACTTTTGTGTGTGACTGTATACGAAAAGTTCGTAACATATAACAGTTCCAGAGTAAACACTGATGTATTCAAAATATTTATTTATTTTACTCTTTATTGTACAAACACACACAAAAACAAAACAAACAAACAAACAAAAATTTAATATGAAAATCCCAGTACCTACATTTTGAAGTTACAATTTAATGTTTTTGTTGATAAATGTGCTCCAGCGCACTGATGAACTTAAATGATAATTAGAGAATTCAAATAAATTATTAAAAAATAATTACTTTGTTTCACTCCTACAACTAAAATTCACCAATGGTTATTGGTAAATTCAAAGATTTACCAATGTACGAGATTTTAAAGTTACATCTATGCCCATTAGCGGCCTTAGGGGATGGCAAATCGGGCGAGCCCCCGAGCACTCACACTTATAGAGGCCTCGCGTGGTGTCTTAGAGGGCCCTTTTTGAAATACTCACGCTCTTATTAAAATCGGAGAGCATTTTTTACTTCTTCCGGGGCCTCACGTCGTTAAACAGGTCTCCACTGTCTAGGTATACATTACAAATAGTATCCCTTCAGTATTGATTTCATAAAATCTCTAGTATTCTGTTTGTTATTTTTTTTTAAGATCATTTTGAGGCTATTCTTGCTCCTTCCAAATTCACTCCCAATTTTCTCAGCAATTCCCCACAAGTCCCACCTTTGTACTAACTATCGGGGGGCGGGGGGGGGGACGTATCAGAAAACGACCTAGCTCCCCCCCCCCCCCACCCGCACTTCAATTATTGACTCAGCTCATCCCTTATTTTGTCTCAAAAAACCTGTAGACAGCGCCTAAACACAGCTGCTTGATAAAAAGGTAGATAAAACAATCACACCTTCCCCGAAATGCAACCTAAAGAGACCTATCGCATGAGTAGTTATTGTTTTTCAGACCAAGCCATAAAGGTACCTGATATATTACCTATCATGAGTGGTGGCTTCCGCGTGAAAACGCCTGATACGTACCCGTGGCACGCCGGGCTGTACACGAAGACCACAAAACCTTACATGCAGATCTGCGGCGGGACGATCGTCTCGAAGCGCGCTGTCATATCAGGTAGTTATTTAAGTCGATGAGGGTAAGCCATATTTATTGTTAGCATAATATAGAAAGCGGCGATAGCTTAGTTGGGTGTGGAACGGACTGCCAAGACCAATGTCCGCAGGTTCAAATCCCAAGGGCACACACCTCTGATTTTTCTAAAAATCCTGTGTGTATTCTTTGTGAATTTATCGTTCGCTTTAACGGTGAAGGAAAACATCGTGAGGAAACCTGCACATCTGAGTAGTTCTCTATAGGAATTTCGAAGGTGTGTGAAGTCTACCAATCCGCACTAGGCCAGCGTGGTGGACTAATGCCGAATCCCTCTCAGTAGTAGAGGAGGCCCGTGCTCAGCAGTTGGCAAGTATATAATACAGGGCTGATATTATTATTATTATATTTATAATATAGTGTGTTTTATACCCTTGGGAGACGAGGTAACCTGACAAACAGCAGGCACTGATGGACCTCAGTAATACCTGGATATCAATGACTAAAGCTCCATATAACCTGATGCCTGACGACTTCTCTTTCGTAATTTATATTAAATCTATTGATCATTTGCAGACCGCATTTATGGTTATTAGTAGTACCTATAAGTTGTGTTCCTGTTGGAATATTTCACCCTTCACCACTGCCGGGTACAGTTTTGGTCCAATATGACAATAATCTTGTTCCCCATCTCATGGGCACGGCCATATTATGTAAGTTCGCCGTACCTGCCGAACCTGTTCGGTACTTCTTTTTGTTTAATTCATCTGGATTCCTTGTAATTCGAATGATACTAAGCACGCCACATCGTCATTACCCTACGACAAAGCGAGGTTGGATAATGATTTAAAATAATTGTTACATCTTCTGAATAAATCATTGGGAAACTAAAGAAATTAAAAACGCATTTCCTCGCAAGACTTGACATCAGCAAACTTGGATATTCAGCGTTCGTTCTTGTATTTCCAGCCGCACATTGCTTCACCCTGGACCGACACATTCCTCCTGCATCTCAGTACGCCGTGGGTGCCGGCAAAATTTACCGGCCGTGGAATAATTTGCAAGATTCAACACGTCAACATTCTGATGTAAGATATCAGAGAATCTCTGGACACTATTTTCCGAATATAATATTTCCCTTTTATTAAGTTGCGTTTATGTACAAAGGTGTGACGACTAAGGCGCGAGCTAGTCGTCTGATCGTAATCATCACGACTGCTCATTAACTCTCCCGATCGTACTTTGAATTACAAAACATCGTATTACAAAACGTTCAGTACCCTGAGACAAGATGTTTAGTCATGAATAATGCTTGCTGACTGCAATGTCCTTTAAACGGAAATACAAAAGTAATGCACAATGTTGCTTAGCAACAAATAGACAATGCGGTGGTAACCTAGCCAATATCTCGCATAGCTACCGCCAGTACTAATCCTAAAATATTATTTACAAGCTTGCGAATAAGCTTTATTATCTCATGACAGTTTCTCTCCATGCTCATGAATATAAAAATTTAGCGACATGTGTTATATGTATAATCTTCGCAGGTATTGGATATAAAGATCCCACCACGCTACCAAGGCAGCGTGGCGAATTTCCAAGACGATATCGCAGTTGTGATACTCGTCAAGGAGCTTATCACACATGCATTTGTGTCTCCGGCTTGCGTCAACTTTGATCCTGATTTACGGGAGGCACAACTGAGCGAAGGGCAATTGGGCAAGGTACGGGGCTATGAGCCTACTGACTCAGTATGAGCTAATTCAGTTTCGCTGTCAAGTACGATATCTGATGAGAAGCTATCAAAATAAGGTCGGCACCTTAAGATAGTCACTATTTAATATTTTTTGACAAATAAATTGTGTTTATGTAACAGCTCCGACTCAGCTGAGAATGAGCTCTTAAAAGTCAGCTTAAGTTTGAGTTATTTACGAGTGTTCCCATGTAGATCGTAGGCTGGGGTCTGACGGGGGAGAACTCGCCGGCATCTCAAGTGCTTCAGGGCGCCACCCTGCCGATCGTCTCTATCGAAACGTGTATCGAAGAAAGCCCGGTGGGCTTTAGGAGCTCCATCACCGGGGACAAGATCTGCGCCGGATACGACAATGGTATTTAATATTACAACGATGCCTTTATTTACACTGTCCTAGACATTTAAGTAATTGCAGCCATCTTTGCCAAACTACCTTTTTGGTAAAAACCTGTGAACGACCTCTTTATTGAGAAATGTTAAAACGTGGCAATCGAACCAAAAATATGGGTGTTCAAGCTACCAGGCTAAGCAAGATGGTTGGCTCATGTTAAGTATCACAACTATCAATAAGTTGTATCATAACCTTAGATCTACTTCTTGGCACTACACTGGCAAAAAAAATACACGTCGAATTGATAACGTCCTCCATTTTTTAAAGGTTGAAAATACCAAATAACTGCTAGCTATAATGTCATTTAAACCCAGTATCTCCATGTCTCGTAATTATGGTAGAAGCACCGTAATCTGGCTCTTACCTACTGCCAAGGTAAGGAGATATCACCTGGACTGTGTCATATTTTACCATTCATTGCATTCAGTTTCCATAAATCCTTAATAAACACATGGAGACGCTGTATAAACCGGAGTACAACAATGAGTTGCTTGCTTGTTTTGTGCAGGCACGGCGGTGTGTCGCGGCGACAGCGGCGGCGGGCTGGTCTTCCAAGCGAAATGGCAGCTCCTCGAGCTGGCCTTCCTGCGCGGCGTGGTGTCCACATCCCCCACCACGGAGAACATGTGCAACACCCACACATGGGCTACTTTCACCGACATTCACAAACACGAAAGCTTCCTCAAGTCTGTGCTGCCTGACATTGAAAAGTCTTGCCAATTACCGCCTAATAACAATTTTGACCGAATTGAATTGAGTGGAACAATCCAACGAACACAGCACTGTCGATGTTCTTGTCAATGTAATAAGCCTTACGAAGTGGAGTATGAAGGAAGAATATTCAAACTTAATTTATCATAAAACTAAATTAAAGCTACTTAATTGTTTACAATGTTAATATAATTTTACGGGCCGTGTTATACAACCGCGTCCCATGGTTTCGATTTTTTTGGTATTGTTACACTAAACACAATGATTTTATGTTACTTCTTTTATAATTAAATATGGTAAATTCAGTCAAATCTTTTTCTATATATTCCTTCACAAAATGATTTTATAATTATTTTAACATAAAGTGCTACGCGTACGGAATCAGCGCCGAGCATCTTTGCCGCTCTGCTCGCTCCGCCGCGACAATGAGCTTAACGATGTAGATTCGGGGGATTCTATGCTGCTCTAGTCAACGACAACTTATACAACTCTTGACGTGCTGTCCTGTGTAGATATATGTTTAGCGGCGTAAAGGTAGACACTGCTGTAGAGGAACAGATGGTTGCGTTCCTCTATGGAAGGGGAAGATTTCCAGTCAGGCAAATGTTGCTTGTGACCGGCCGCGGCCCCTCCGACGGTTCATATTCGGAGGTGGTATATATGCTGCGCGTTGCGCGAATTCTGCTATCGCAAGCCAGTATCGTCTGTCGCCATCTATCGGGATTGTTGTGCACAGGCAACCTGGTAGAAGAGAAGCTACAGGCAAGCTGGAAGCTCATCACATCATTTAGTAATATAAATAAGGGCAATGTTATTTGTCACTAGGAGCAATCAAACCTCAACTCATTTTGTTTGACATTGCAGATATTCATTTATATACAACCACTAGCTTTTGCCTGAGGCTCCACCTGCGTATTTTTTTTTCCGGGATAAAAATCTTATAGCACTTAGGAATAATGTAGTTAACAAGAAAAACAATTCAAAATCGATTTAGTAGTTCCTGAATTCGTCCAAACAAACAAACAAACTCTTTATCTTTATAGTATAGATTACATTTTTTATACTTACGATTCAAGTAGTACTTTTCAACAATCCAGAAGATGGACTACAGGGGCCGCAGCCAACATGCCTTTATACAATCGTTAACGCTAATAAAAACAGATAAATATGTGGAAAGTATATGTCCTAACGATAAATCTATCGCTAAGATATATGATTTTCATACATAATGCAGGCGTTAACGATTGTTAAATGGGATCTTGAGTACAGCCTCTCGAATGCAAATTTTGTCTAAATAGTTGTTTCTGTGTTTACTAAAACAAAGATCCAAACGACAGAACAAATCATTTTCTCTTCCTCCTAACTGTCAAGTTTTAATAAAATGAATACATATTTTAAAAAAAAACAGGGATAGCTTCTAAAAATACGGTAAACGCACTGTTTTCTTGAGAATTCACTTTATAAGTACCTTAGTGTACGTATTAGATTCTGATAGATTCAGAGGGTGATATTACTCTAGATATTCGCCGTAAGAACGAGCTTTTAAAATCGAACACTGCACAAGGCCGCAGTTCTTACCTCCCGACCCTTCTAATGGTTCGGGCCCGCGTGCTGATGAATAACCGTAACGGATAGTTATTAGTACGCTCAGCCCATAATTGCTGAAGTCTTCATTCTGTCTCAGTAGCCGACCCGAGACGAGGTTCGTAACTCGTTAGTGGGTTGCCCTCAGCATGGTCACAACGTCTTTGGTTTACGAGCGTCTAAAGAGCTCAGATTTGTTTGTATTAACCGTCCCTTGCCAGGCTACCTAACTTATAATATGTAAAAAAAAAAATATTAGATATGAATAGATATAGGCGGATTTTTAATAAAACACCATGTAATCCAACAAAACGTTAGCCTTTAATAAGATGAATCAGTTATAGAGACACCACGACAAATTACTCTGTCTCTGGGCATGTACAAGGACATATATTGTTCTTTGGACGCCGATCTGAGCCGGTAAGACGGAACTGGAATGCGTCATTAAATCGTGGTGCGCAAAACTCTTCCACGTCGGGTACGTAGGCCTTCACGAAGTGCTCGTGTCGGAGCAGGTGGGTGAAGGTAGCCCAGGTGTAGATGTTACACATGTTCTCTGTGACGGGAGACGTGGAGGCGATGCCTCGAAGGAAGAATCGCACGAAGCCGTCAACCTTGGAGGAGAAGACGAGCCCCCCGCCGCTGTCGCCGCGACACACCGCAGTGCCTGCGAAAAACCGACTAAAAGTAATGAAGTAGTAAAATATAATATTTTTAATGTTTATTTAAATTTGGTCATTCTTAAATAATATAACGTATAAACAGACAAAACTTACTTAAAATCAGGGGCTATGAGCCGCATAAATAAATCAATCAAATCAAAATGACTGTGAACACATGCGTAACAATACTCTACCGTTGGTATACCCGGCGCAGATCTTGTCGCCGGTGATGGAGCTCTTGAAGCTCAAAGGGCTCTGTGCTATGCACTTGTTGATATTGACGCACGGCAATGTGGCCGCTTGAAGCACTTGAGACCTCGGAGAGTTCTCGTCCGTCAGACCCCAGCCCACCACCTACGTCCAGATAACAACGCTAGAGTATGTCAACATTATTTAGTTTCATTAAAACTACATGAAAGTTGTTAACTAAATATTGTTTATAAACATACCATTTGAATAATTCTTGTTTTCAGATTTAAAGTGATGCTGAAGTTACAGGACAAACGCGTAACACCCCTGAATTAGTTGCATGAGGTTTCCGATTCTATCTCCAAGTTTAAAGTGATATTGGTTTTTCTGCTCAATAATAACCCGGACCCTGCCGGATTTGTGCCGGTATGGTAATAGACCTCCTCTCCATCAAATCAGGGGATGGCAAACAGATAGCAAAAAGTCAGTACACTGGTTGCGCCTCTGCCTACCCTTTCGTTGGTGTGCCCATTTAAATTTCATGGCAGTCAACAGTTATTTCCAATCAGGTCGGTTTTATTTTTCAGCATATTTTTACCTTTCCAGACTTTCCTTCCTCGAGTTGCTCTTCGTCGAAATCAGCAGAAAAATTTATACAGGCCGCCTGCACGTACTCATTGTATCTAAACTCATTAACGAGTATCAGAAGGGCGATGTCGTCTTGGAAGTTGGCCAAGGCACCTTGGTAACGTGGTGGAATCTTTATTTCACTTACCTGTGAACATGTTTAAACTATAATACACAAAGGCGGAATAGAGGGAGACAAACCGAGCAACCGCCCGTGGCCTTGGGCTTACAAGGGCCTCGCGCGGAGCCTTGGAAGACTTTTTTACGATTTTATCAAAGAAACTTATAGAAGCCACGATTTTATTTTAGTTTAATCAATGCATATCTTTAAAATTTGTATATTTCAAAAATGACATCTTTTGCCATAGGTTTTTACATAAATGTATATTTCATTTTTAGGAATTTATGTGACCATAGATATTTCCAGAAAGTGAGTAGGTTATGAGTTAATTTATTTTGAAAATATAACAATGTATACATATTGGTACCCATGACTGTATCCGTGAAATTATTTTTTAGTTTTCAGTACATTTATCTGCAATATAAAACCGTTTAAATTATTTTTTTTTTTTACTTTTTTATTTATCTTTTAGTACATTTATCTACAATATAAAACCGTTTAACTTAAATTTTTTTTTACTTTTTTTTTAAGTTTTTAGTTTTTATTTCTCATTCTATTCAATTCGTTGAGTGCCTCATTATTGCAAGGTTTCTTTCCTGTTAGTTTATTGCAGTCAAACTCTTCAATACGTAATCCCTCTATAGATCTGACTCTACTAAGAGCAACGTAGGCTTGGCCTTCCTCAAATAGTTTAGCGCCTAAGTATACGACGGCGTGATCCACAGTGCTGCCCTGCATTTTATGCACCGTGGAAGCCCACGACAATATTAAGGGCAACATTCGTCTTTCAGCCGTCCCGTAATTAAATTTAGCTGGAAACTGTATGGCTTTCGGGTGTATAATTTGTACGCCGTCTCTTGCAAAGTCGATTCGAACCGAAGATACGTCTGTTGCGTACATCTGAGTTCGACGAAATAGGGGCCAAACGATTTCGTTGATATATCCTATAGCGCCATTAACTAATCCCTTTGAAAAGTCAATATTGGACCGCAACATGACTTTTGCTCCCACAAATATTTCCAATTCTGCTGGTAAGCCCCCAGTCTTATTGATATCAGCTGGTATAAGTGTTTCTGTTTTTATTTTTTGTAGAATTTGTTGTTACTATTTTGTTCCCACGAGGACTGGACATTTTTACATTTTGTAGCAGTGGCCATCTTTGACTTTGATTTTGTATAGTGCACTAAATTCTACTTGACAAGCCCTTTCATTTGATACCCATATTGATGGGATTGAAAAAAACTAAGTTGTCCGCCATCTTTTAGCGGCAGCCATCTTGGATATTATAATATTGAATATGGATAATTGTATTGTCACCAGAATCAAAGGCGTATACCAAATTTCAGATCAATCGGTTAACGGGAAGAGGGTTAAATTTCAATTACTAAATTTGACCCAAACAAACAAACGGGGTGAGCTAAATAAAACCGTTTAAAAAAAAACCGTTTAATTAAACTATTTTTCGGATTTTATCGCGGTTTTAATGTTTTGGTTTTCTCCCGACGTTTCGAAGACTTTCCATCCTTGTATATAAATATTCACAGTAAATACGTATTTCAAAGTAGATGCTTCAAGTAATACGATATACGATATCAATTCATGAATGTAGATCAACCTGCAATTTAAATTGTATCAATATCTCAATCTTCGAAGACAAAAGCTGCGCCATAATATGGAATCTAAACTCTATGTTCACTCACGTTTGATTTTTGAGCTCCAACGTCGTGAATATCGTTCCACGGGCGATATATTTTGCCAGCCGCTACTGCGAATTGCGACGCAGCGGGCATATTGTCATTAGGGTCCTGAGTGATACAATGTGCGGCTAAAAAAACAATAAGCTTAGTATTTAGAACGAAAATATTAAATGTCGGAATTACTATGGCGTTAGCTATAATAAGTATTTTAACCCTTATTAGCATTATGTAAAATGATATAACAAGTCGCAATATGAGACGGATTTCCATGGCTGACTTTGGTCTATATAGCAGCATCGATATAGCTGAGAACGAGGTCTTAAATCATAGTTTAAGCTTGCTATTAAATACGTGGGGCCGTCCCGTATGCGCCGAAGAAGGCCACCGCGGGTTTTGGTTGGTATGCCGGTGTAGGGTATACAGGGGTTAGGGACCCGGTCCAATGCTCGCTCTGATGATGTTATACTCCCGAGTGTCGACATGGGGCCGTAAGACCGGTGAAACCAACATTACCATTCCAAAAGACTAACAAACGTTTTCCACGTTAAAAAAAAAAACTGAGGCGAGTGTCGACCTGTGTCAGTCTGTTTGACAGAATGGCCTCACCTGTCACGACGACGTTCTTGGCGATGACGGTGCCGCCGCATATCTGCTTGTACGGAGTCGAGGTCTTCGTGTATAGCCCCGCGTGCCACGGGGCCATGCCCGATGGTACAATGAGACCATTACTTATCCTCGCTTTGCCAAACGTGCCAACGCCTGTAAAAATATATGAAGTGCCAAAAAGCAGTACTCATATAGCAAACATCGGTCGACATATATATGTAGTCAATCATCATTTCATCAATGATTGGAATCAATAATAACGACAGCCTCGGTGGCGAGTATTACTTGACTGCAGTGCTGAGGTCTCAGGTTCGATCTTCGTGTCGGCCAGTGATAGTGGGTTTTTCTACTCGGTTTAAATGTGAAGTCTAGAATTCGTGCCCGATATGGCCAGACTGGCTCCCTATCACATCATGAGACGGAATACACACGGCGCAAAGTGTATGCACGTGTTGCGTCTCTGCCTACCCCTTCGGGGATAAAAGGCACGAATGCGTGTAGCATTTAAAGTCACATATAAAAAGCACTTATGGTAGGTTTCATTACTTAAATTAGTTTAATAAGATTTAGCTAGCACGGGCTGGCAGGTCAAGAAGACGCAAACGATGCACTTTTGAATATGATTGGATATGTGAAAGTAGCACAAACGCATACAGCGATTTGTTACGGGACAAACTACATCACTCCTGAGTGTTTTATCAAGGAAAACCATCGATATATGTGTACTACGTACTATATTTGGCGTTCTATATTCACTGTGATCAACTGATTTCAACTGATATCCTTTCCATATATATTATAATTCTCTTTGTGATATCCATTCAAACTGACTTTAGTATAGTCAATATCAAAGAGAATTATAATATATATGGAAAGTCAATATTGGCAGCTTGTGGATGTATACAGAGTGGCGCTCATGATATAAGAACTCAAGTCTAAGTGTAAACCTAGATTTGAATAAAAAATATTAGTCTAATAAGTAAAATGATTTGTTGTTCAAGTGATTAAATAGGTTATAAAAGTGACGTTTTGGTTCAGATTTTGAACAAATAGTTTATATGGAAGTTCGTGTCTATAGAATATACGTCAATGAGGAAAATCTATTATACGCGGACGAAGCCGCGAGCAAAAGGTTCATAAAAAGTTCGATGATTAAACTGCGAATCGACCGGTCGAATGACGTATACGTAGGTAAAACTAGTTTAGTCGTCTGTATGCTGTCTGCATCTTTGATCTGCACATTCACATTATTGTATCGTTTTCAAGGGCAATGTTATTGTATTTTTATGAATTTTATCTCTCTGAATTAATATCAAAATAACATTTTTTTAAATAAAATAACATTTTTTCAAATTATCCGCGCGTTGACACTCATGAATGCATAAGAGGCAATTCCGAGTTACCAAGAAATCCCCCATATTTGCTCTCGGCAAAGCGATTTACTGGGGCTTGTGATAAACGCGGCCATTCCTAAACATCTTGAGCATTTCAAATCAGCATCTTCAATTATTATTAATATAAGCCGTGGATTTTGAAGCTATAAATGCATTGTAGAAGGTTGTAACGTTTAATTTACCTTATAAACATTAATCAACCTGTTAAACTAGTGTCTAAAAGTAGATGTAGGCTATGTTTGTAATGTCAATAAAAGGAAAAAAATAGATTGAAAGAATTTCAGCTTTGACGACTTAAATGTTTACTTACATAAATACAGGACGAGTAATAATTGTAGACGTCTCATGTCGTTTAATTAATGCGCACGTTTGGTTTGTGAAGAGAGCACCGAGCTACCAACCACGCTGGACTGAATCAACTTAAAGGCCAAACATGAATATAATATATGATTTATTAATACCAGTTGCCGACGTATGCGATACATTAAACGTAGAATGCTTGAATTATTGCAATACGTATCTTTTGATGATTCTGACTAGGGATGTACTGGCAAAATTCCATTAGGTGCAGTGTGAGCACTTTGTCGTGCAACTACAAAAAAACAAGGTTGGGTGAAGACTGCAAATAATAGTTTGGAGAAAGCTATTACCATGAAGACATGAAAAGCATAGGAGTATTATCATTATAATTTTTTACATAAATTGTTTTGTATGCAATAAAAATAAATAGTCCATTGAAATGTTAAATTTTTTAGGCCTTACCTTGTGTTTTTTAGAGGACGCTATTTTATTTTTTTGAAGTGTAGGGTACAAGCAGACAACCGCGGGTTTGTGTTGTACATAATGAGAGTACAAAAAAAAGTATTATGAACCTTATAAACACACGTTCTGATGACGTTGCAATGGACATTGAATTTCTTAACATTTTCGCTTATTACTTTTTTATTTATAGTTCTACGACAAAAAGTTACTGGACCAAAGTTGTAGAGAATTTAATTTGCAACAAAAAATGTTTATAATTTTTTTTTTCAGATAAATAGTTTAAGAGATACATCGTAAAAACCATTTCAACCCCTATTTTCAAGATGGCGGCCGTGGGACAAGGGTGGCGACCCCACAAACTTGGTTTTAGCTTTACACTGACCCCCCCCTACACTTCAAAAAAATAAAATTGCGTCCTCTAAAAAACGCAACCCCAAATGTAACTTTACAATGGACTAAAAGCTTTATTATTATTATCTCCTGCCTATCGTGAGTGGTGGGTAAAAGGAGGCTATTAGGAATCCTGGTCGTAGAGCGGGGTATGCACGGCCTCACAGTTTATAATCGACGTGCTATCGGAAGGGGACCTGTGAGCCCTAAAAGAGATGAGCTGTGAAGCGGCATTGTGCGGAGACGGGTCCGACGAATTCGGATGCATTCGCACTGAACCTAAATAACTGAGATAAGTTTGTGTATTACTAATTAATAAAATTGTTAGCTTGGCTAAACTGTCTTATATATCCAAATATATAAATGAATAAATTTAAATCGTTTCTGTTACACGTGACGGACGTGTTTCACTCGAAAGATGACGAAGTCGATAAATCATTTAACCTTCACGCAGCATTGATCTTATAGTTCAAAGGCAATCATTTATTAGTATTCATTAAGACACCCATCATCACAAAAAACTGCAAAGTAGTTGAAGTAACTTTAACAATCATTAAAGTCCAATATGTATTAAAATAATTTAAGTTAATCACAAATTAAGCCTAAATATTTTTCCTTGCAACTCCACTTTGTATGGTTTACAAGAGGAATCATTCTGTTACGGCACAGATGCACGAACGAAGAATTTCTTTAAAAATCAATTGTAGATATTTTTGAAAATTTTGAACTATCAAAATAATCTTAATTAAACTGTCTATTTAATAATATTGGATTGCTGAGGGTGACCTTTAATTACGTTCGCATACGTATTAGATTCTGACCGATTCAGAGACGATATCTCTCTGGCTATCCGCCGTAAGATCGAGTTCTTAAAATCTAACACTGCACAAGTCCGCAGTTCCGTCCTCACCGGCGAGGTCCACGCCGCATCCCCGTCCTTCCGACCCGTCTAATAGTTGCGGCCCGTGTGCTGAGAAATAACGGTAACGGATAGTTGTTACTACACTCAGCTCATAATCGCTGATGTCTCCATCTCATCCCAGTGGCCGTCCTGAGCCGAGGTTCGTAACCCGTTAGTGAGTTGCTCTCAGTATGGTTACTTAATGGAAACGGTTGCGAGCGTCTGAAGCGCTCACCCAAAAGTCAGATGTGTGTTTAAACCGTACTGCATAAACCCATCCTTGTAGGCTAACAAAAGTATGATTGTAAAAAACAATACGTATGTGGCGGTACAATTAGAGCATACACCGCCATCTCATCAACATCAATGGAACTACGAGAACACCTATGTGGTATTGACACAATCGCGATGAACGCAGTACAATCACACTAGATGGCGCCAGACGATACTGGATTGCGATGACAAAATTTGCGCAAAATACTGCATATGTAACACCTCGGAATAGGAATCGCTGGAGGGGCCGCGCCCGGTCTGGCGCAACATCAGCCTGACTGGAAATCTTCCCCTTCCATAGAGGAATGCAACCATATGCCGCTAAACGTATTAAAAATAAATAGATATGGTCGGTTTTCGTAATAAAACATGATATAATCCCACAAAACGTTAGCCTTTAATAACATAAACCAGTTGTACACACACTACGAAAAATTACTCTGTGTTTGGGCATGTACAAGGACATTTATTGTTCTTTGGACGCCGATCTGGTCCGCTGAAACGTGACTGGATCGTGATCTGGGCGTTGTCAGATGGTGGTGCGCAAAACTCTTCCACGTCAGGCACGTAGGCCTTCACGAAGTGCTCGTGTCGGAGCAGGTGGGTGAAGGTGGCCCAGGTGTAGATGTTACACATGTTCTCTGTAGCGAAGGCCGTGGAGACGATGCCTCGAAGGAAGAACCGCACGATCCCGTTAACCTCGGAGGGGAAGACGAGTCCGCCGCCGCTATCGCCGCGACAAACAGCAGTGCCTGCGAAAAACCGATTGAAAATAGTAAGGTAGTACGATATAATATTTGCTATGTTAATTTCAGTTTTGGTCGAACTAATTCGAACTAGCCAAGTCTGATCTCAGACTTCGGTATATTATCCTAAGTTCTAAGAAGAAATGACATTTTAAGTTGTTACAGATAAATTCCAGGACTGACCGTTCAACTTGGTACTAATTTAGATCTCACTTCTTTTGTCCTTGAAGTCAACAATCAAGGCATATATCATAATATTGAACTTGCCTCTCAATTCTCATTTATGTACAAAAATTGGTAGTAGGTACTTATTCATAATCAAATGAATTAAGATTAAGGGTGGTATTCCGCTCGTTATGTATTCATGTGAAGATCCTAAAATTAACATAAAAACCGGCTGCCATTAATTTTGACTGCTGATTCTTACAGGCCCTATAAGTATGGGTTCCTAATAAAGTCATTTAATTGCATAATTATAATAAAATGATAAAAATGTTCTAGTTTCTGATTTATTCCTTTGTATTTTCCCAACTGTCTATTTGGATGCCAAATTTGAACTTCCTAGGCCATTTGGAACTGATTTAGAGTTATGGTTCATGGGTCAATCAGTGATAATCATTACAATTTTTGTACGTTAATATCTCAATAACAGTTTGAGGTATATATGTGAAATTTGGAGCACATATATATCTCGCTAGTTTCAATATATGAACCATAACATGTTTATCTGAAATAGTTTTTGAGTTATGAAGGAGTCGGAAGCAGCTGCAATTGGTTCGGGATATATTACACACGGTACTGCTCGCCATCCTGTTAGCTTGAACTTGGCTTATCAAGGTCTAGAACCTTATTTTGACAGTGTCTCAGCTATTATCCCACTTGAGAGCGACATTGAATTGGATTTGTTAATATGGTATATGACATGAAAAATTTATAGTATATATATCAAAAACATGCCTTTCGCTAGTTGTATACAAAGTCATTTTGACATTACGTTACTAAAAGAAACCCAATTCACCTTCTTAGAAATAACACATCAGTGGCGAAGCGTCCATACAGGCCGATTCCCACCGGCTTCCCTTTTAGGTTTTCGGTGATAATAAACAATATATTTAATAGGTAAATTAAAATTTGCAACATATCAGACTGGACAATAATTATAATAGCTTAACTTATTAATTAATGATCACTTAATAATGAGATCTATCGGCCATTAGCCCGTTGTTTGATAATTTAATCGATATGGATTACTTATTTTAAATAACGTTAGATGGCGCACCTTGTATTTAGTTTCCCAGAAATTCCGTTACCTAAGCGAAATTGTGACGCCACAGGCGCAACGTAACCCGCTGTCAAGCAGCTTAATGTCTTAGTATGTTTTTTAATATAGATGGCAGCACTTTCTATGACTTTCTATGCCGGTGTTCGTTGAAATCGTGCGGAAGATATAGTCCATTGAAATGTTACATTTTTTAGGCCTTACCTTGCGTTTTTTAGAGGACGCAATTTTATTTTTTTGAAGTGTAGGGGGGGTCAGTCTAAAGCTAAAACTTCAACACAATATTATCAGCTATTCTTACAATAAGAGAGGTTAGAAATAATAATAATAATAGCAGGCAGATGATCTTTTGTTCCCTAATGGTCCCTTGGGTATTTGGGTATTAATGAGAGTACAAAAAAAAGTATTATGAATCATATAAACACACGTTCTGATGACGTTGCAATGGACATTGCTTAACATTGAATTTCTTAACATTTTCGCTTATAACTTTTTTATTTATAGTTCTACGACAAAAGTTACTAGACCAAAGTTGTAGAGAATTTAATTTGCAACAAAAAATGTTCATACAATTTTTTTTGTCAGATAAATAGTTTAAGAGATACATCGTAAAAACCATTTCAACCCCTATTTTCAAGATGGCGGCCGTGGGACAAGGGTGGCGACCCCACAAACTTGGTTTTAGATTTACACTGACCCCCCCTACACGTCAAAAAAATAAAATTGCGTCCTCTAAAAAACGCAACCCCAAATGTAACTTTTCAATGGACTAATATAGGCAAAGGGAACTCGAGTCCTTTCGGCTTCACGTTAACCGACTATGTATTGTTGTCACTTTTTATGTCGATCAAACATCATAATTTATTATGCTACCAAGTTGCGGTGTTTGTAAATTGTCATATTCATTTTGTTTTTTGATAGTTCTGTGATATTTAGTTGACTAGCGCATTGTTTAATTATAAACTACAAATAAATCTGTATTATAACGGAAATGACTACCTGTGATAAGTCCTTACGTAAGTATATTATTAGTCTGTGATTTCACATATTAGTATTTAGATGGCAAAATATTTGAAGTAGATCTGATAAGTATTTGATTTCATACACAAAATGTTTGGTAGAAGCAAATAAATATTATATTTTACTGAATTAAAAATAGCATGACAATACAAGCAAAAGTTAACGAATAACCTTTCCTGATTATTTAAATTGATAATTATATAAGTTTATCATGTAGGTAGACTCAAACTGTTGGTCTGTTTGGCGAACGTGATACCTATTTCTTTAGGGGGAAATTACATTTACAGTTTTATTTTGAAAATAAATTAATAGTTATAGGTATGTAGTGTGGTTATAATTTTAATACTTCTGTTGCTGTTATAACAAATTAATAGATACCTGTATTTGTGGTTTATGGAAAGAGAATTATCTACGTTTATTGTTCGATTTTACGAATGTTTCAATTATTTACGCTTAATAAGTAATTTAGTAGGTATGTCAACGTTTGTCGATTTCGAATCAAGATTAATTCGTTGGCTTAGTTTTTGTTTTCCGATAAATTGCCTCCGATATCTTAACTGATGCCATTTTTTTTTACACCGGGTTACCTTTTGAAAAATTTCACCCTTCGCCACTGTAACACATTACTTTTTGTAGAAATATTCAAAGATAATTTTTAGCACAGATATAGCAAAGGTAACGATGAGTGAGTGGTTTCATCTATGCATTATCAAAATGACTGTGAACACATGCGTAACAATACTCTACCGTTGGTATACCCGGCGCAGATCTTGTCTCCGGTGATGGAGCTCTTGAAGCTCAAAGGGCTCTGTGCTATGCACTTGTTGATATTGACGCACGGGAATGTGGCCGCTCGGAGCACCCGAGAATTCCCAGAGTTCGCGTTCGTCAGACCCCAACCCACCACCTATGTCCAGATAACAACGCTAGAGTATAACAACATTATTTAGTCTCATTTTGAGAGCGGAGCCCACATGAAAGTTGTTAACTAAATAATTTTTAGAAACTCGTCATTTGAAGAATTCTTGTTTTCAGATTCGAACTAATTTCGGGTTTCGTTTCGGGTTCAGTGTCCGGGTCGGGTTTAGTAATATTGGATTTTTCTGCTCAATAATAACCCGGACCCTGCCGGATTTGTGCCAGTATGGTGGTAGACCTGCTGCCATTTGTATACCATCACCCTGGGATGGCATACAGATGGCAAAAAGAGAGTTACACTGGTTGCGCCTCTGCCTACCCTTTCGTCGGTGTATGTAGTAACATTTCATAACAGTCAAATGTTATTTCCAATCAGGTCGGTTTTATTTTTCACCATATTTTTACCTTTCCAAACTTTCCTTCCTCGAGTTGCTCTTCGTCGAAATCAGCAGAAAAATTTATACAGGCCGCCTGCACGTACTCATTGTATCTAAACTCATTAACGAGTATCAGAAGGGCGATGTCGTCTTGGAAATTGGCCAAGAAACCTTGGTAACGAGGTGGAATCTTTATTTCACTCACCTGTGAACATGTTTAAACTATAATACACAAAGGCGGAATAGAGGGAGACAAACCGAGCAACCGCCCGTGGCCTGGGGCTTACAAGGGCCTCGCGCGGAGCCTTGAAGGACCTATTTTACGATTGTACCGCCAAAACTTAACGTAGTCCGGGGTCTCGCGTCGTTTGGAGCTGCAACTGATAATACACCTAAATGACAGTTTATAAATGAATTTAAAATATTTAGTAAAAACAAAAGCATTATAATCTTTCCAATACCTGTCTTTATGCTTACTAATGGTCGTCCAGGTGTCTAATTAAAAGTATTTATAGCAGATTATGTATATACTATATATAAATTTTATTTTCTCCTCTATATGACTTTAAATATACCAAATGTAACCCTCCTCCGTACGCGCAAGTGAAAAAGGTTTTTTTTTTTTGTTAAGTATTAATCTTATTTTAAATTCTATATTACTCCAACTTTCAGAGTTTTCTTGGACTCGAGTTTTTTTGCTCGGGTTTATTGACCACCCGCCCTGATGCCTTCAGGGAAGAGGTAATTCAGTCTCCCTGTTGTTCCCCGAGTACGAAAAACGTGTCCCCTAACACTTTGCTCTATATTATAGATGTAAGGATTGCTGCTTGTTTTTGGAGGATGTTGATATCTAAGGTGGAGTTTAACGTGTTGATATATCTCGATAAACTTTTTTGTTACTATAGCAGTTGAACCTGTGACTAGAGGGATGACCTGTGTTTGCTTGCTCCATATACGCCTGATTTCAGTTTTGAGTAGGTGGTATTTATTAAGTTGTTCTATTTCCTTTGCTCCTATATTGTAATCTGAAGGAACCGTAACATTTATGAGGTAAGTGAAATTGTTACCCTTTTTTATTTTTTTATTTTTTTTTACGGAGGTAAATCGTCAGTTGACTATCTCCCGCCTTGGGATGGGCGGGAGAGCGTGTCAGACTTTTACTGACTAAGAACCTACGGTGTTCCCATCCTTTGCCTATGTGCCTAGGTCCAAGATCCGGTGGCATTGAGACCTAGGCAGGCACCGGCCCTAAAGGGCCCCGCAAATTATGCTGACACTGCTCTTCGAGGCGCGCGTGGAACACTACGCGCCGTACACACGGGCCGTTGGGGTGTTTCGGGCGACGAGCTACCCAATGCTCATCACCCGACGGTCCGCGCCTACGGAGGCCGACGATCCTCAGCAGACGTTCGACGCCCGCGTCTTGTGCGTCTGCCGTGGCGGATGGGACGTTGGGCGCTTTGGCGCCGTATCCGTTCCGCCACCTCCTTTGCGAGCATCACGTCCTCGCAGAAGGAGGTGACTGCGTCCCACTCTCTCTCGCCCCGGAGCATGGCTTCTACCAGGCCCCGACGCGAGAGGTCTCCGCCACCGATGGCCGTTGTGAGAACACGGCGGTGCTCAGCCCAAGCTGGGCACACCTCCAATTGTTACCCTTCACCATTAAAGCAAGCGATATTTCACAAACAATAAACATATTAGTTTAGAAAAGTTAAAGGTGTGTGCCCTTGGGATTTGAACCTGCGGACATTCATCTAGGCAATCAGTTTCGTACCCAACTAGGCTATCGCCTAGTCATAGATATGTACATAAAATATTTCTTTGATAAAGAATTCATGTATAGAGCTTACCGGGTAATTTAAACTCTTCAAAAACATATATTCCACTATAATATAGAATCTAAACTGTATTGTCACTCACGTCTGATCGTTGAGCATCGACATCGTCAGTATGGTTCCACTCGCGATATACATTGCCAGCCGCTACTGCGAATTGCGACGCAGGGGGCATACCATCAACAGGGTCCGTCATGATACAATGTGCGGCTAAAAAAACAATACACTTAGTATTCACAACGAAAATATTAAATGTGAACTTCTAAGGTAAAAAAACAAGAAATAAACAAAAATACATCGAATTGAGAACAAGGTGGACGTGATAGGATATATTTTATATCCGTCCGGATAGCGACCACCGTACACAAGGTGTTAAAACCCGCCGTATTTTCCCATATAAGTGTCGCGTTCCGGGATCAGCCTGTGTTAATCGGGTTCCAACAGGCCGGCATAATTGTGTTGATTGACGAGAGGTAACATCTCGTCAGTCGACATTCTATTGGATCCTCATCCACTTACCGTCAGGTGGGGCCACTTTGGCGTGCTCGCATAAAACAAATATAACCTTCGCCTTTTAAGAAGGCCAATAAAATCGAATAAAGTAAGGTGCGTCATATGATTTCATTGGTGATCTAACAGTTCCTCGTTCCCCGATCTATATGTAATATATACAAAGGACTGGTTGCATAGCCCTTCGTTGCAGTGGCGACGGTTGAAATTTTCCAAAAGGTAACCCGAGGCAAAAAAAATACCTTAGTTAAAATAACGCGACCAATTTATCAGCAAAAGAACTAAGACAAACGTAAATAAACCTAAAAGGGAAGCCGGTAGGAATTCGCTTCGCCACTGCTACGTTCTAGTCTTGGGGCCATATTAATAAATCAATTTCAGCTTTACTTCCAAAGGAAATTTAATTTTTTAACTATTTAACAAGTTTAAACTATGATTTAAGAGCTTGCTCGTTGCTACATAAACATAAGTCAGCTTTCAAAATTTGTAACTTGTTATGTCATTTGGTTTCTTTTGTAAAGTTTTTTTTCTTTTTTTATCAACGCATTAACTTCCTTCAAGTTATGTTACCCCCAAGTCTGATATATAAAAAAAGGGAAGAAAAAAAAGAAAAAATAGCGACAAAAAATATACATATTACCTTAAAATTTAGCTACTCCTGTAACTTTAAAATTTAAATACTGTTACAATTACTATTTAAAAAAAACTGAGGCGACAGTCGACCTGTGGCAGTCTGTTGTCCTCACCTGTCACGACGACGTTCTTGGTGATCACGGTGCCGCCGCATATCTGCTTGTACGGATTCTTGGTCTTCAAGTACAGCCCCGCGTGCCACGGCGCCATGCCCGAATTTATAGCATAACCATTACTTATCCTTGGTATAATTTTAAGCTGAGAACCTGCGTATTTGCCAGCACCTGTAAAAATATATGAAGTGCCAAAAAGCAGCAACTACCTTTTGGCACATGACCGATGTTTATCGGTCGACATTAATCAATCAATCATTACGGCATTAATGATGTTTTTTATGGTATTCCTGCAGTCCATACCGAGAGGAACCTGGAATGGGATACTGGGTCCCCTGGCTTAAAGACTGTAAGGTACCGGAGGAAATTGAGAAGAGGAAGATCTCAAAAGAAGTGTTGAGTAAGGAGAAAGGATCTTAGGATCGGCGGAGAGGAAAGGGAAGAGACATTTACGCGGTCCCTTATAGGCTTCAACTTTAATATACAGGGTCATTTTGACATTGCATTACTAAATGAAACCACATACTCGTCTTCACCTTTGCTGACATTGTGCCAAAAGTTATCCATTAATAAGGCATATTTTCATCGAACAGCCTGGTTTTAGTTTTCTGATTTTTTTATCATTTTATAGTTTAATGCGAATAATGCGTGTGCGTTGGTGTATTTTTGACTGAAAGTATGATGTTGTCGCTTTTTTTAGAATAGCATTAGAGCGCGTAAAATTAAAATGATTTTTTTATTAATGAGAATTTTTTATTAGTAAGAAACTTACACTTTTTATTTTACATCTACGGCTCAAGTAACTTATTGTAAAGTGTTATTTCCAAGAAATAAGTATGTGGTTTTATTTTAGTCACGTGATTTCAAAATGACCCTGTATATTATAATTTATTAAGTAAATTACAAATTTAGAACATATTAGGCTATGAACAATAATTAGGTACATTAATGATAACTTGATAATGACATCTATCTGATAAGCCCGTTGTTAATATAATCGGTATCGAGTAGTATAACAACGTTTAAATAACGTTAGATGGCGCACCTTGTATTTAGTTACCTAGAAATTCCGTTATCAAAATTAATTTGTGACGCCACAGGCGCAAGGTAACCCGCTGTCGAGCGGCTTCATGTTTGTAGTACATTTTAAATATAGATGGCAGCACTTTCTATGCCTTAATATTGTCGTTCGCAGAATCATGCGAAAGATATGGACGAAATATAGGCAAAGCAGCGATCATATTATTATTTATCCACAAAGGGAACCCAAGCCTGTTCGGTGTCGCGTTAACCGACTTTGTATTATGGTCACTTTTAACGGCAATTAAACTTCATAATTTATTATGCCACCAAGTTACAGTGTTCGTAAATTGTCATATCCATTTTATTTTTTGATAGTTCTGTGATATTTTGTTTACCAGTGTGTATTATAGTGGAAATAACTACCTGTGATCAATGTAATGTTTACCTATATGTAAGTATACTATTAGTTTATGATTTCATATAAGTATTAGTATTTAAATAGTTAAGTATTAGAAGTATATCTGATTAATTTTGATTTCCGACACGAAATTATTGTTAGAAGAAAATAAATTTTATATTTTACTAAATTTAATAACGCGACGATATAAGGAAAACTTGAAGAATAACATTCGTTGATTATTTGAATATTTAAATTGATAATGATACCTATAAGTAAATCAAGTGCTTAGGTACACTTAAACTGTTCGTCTGTTTGACGAACGTGAAGCCTATTTGTTTAAGGAAAGAACATTCACAAATTTAAATTCTGGGAATAGACTAATACTTAAAACTAGGTATTGTTATAAAAATTTGAATACGTACTTTTGTTGCTCTTATAATGAATACCATAAGGTCAGTCGGGGCAAGTGCGCCGACGGGGTAAGTGCACCTACCCTAAATAAATCGAAAACTATTGATGTTATACAATTACCGCAATCTTATATCGATGCTACTAACTGAAATACAGTTCCACTAAAAAACATAAATAGCTATGTTCATTTTAATACGATTTATTCGCCATTTTATTTTAAGTGTCATTTAGACCTGTAAACAGAGATGACCCCGTGAAAGATAACATCAAATATTTCAAGATATTTAACATATTTCTGTAAACCAGTAAGGTGAATACATAGTTTAAACCTTTTATTTTAACTTCCTGTCTGAATTTTATTTATATATACTAAAATAAAGGATTTTTAGCAATGCGAAAAAATGTACTTAAAAATTGTCGAGTAGGGCAAGTGCGCCACAGTTAATAGTCGTATGGCGCACTTGCCCCTGATCCATATATAACCAACCTTTTTTGAGAATAAGTTTTACTAATATGAATTATTATTATAAAAATGTTATACTTAACAGCAGAATTTTTTGTACTCAAGGTATTTTGTTTCGAGCCGACTTAAATAAAAGGGCGTATTAGTTAATTCGTTTTTACAAAAGAAAAACTGAAATACCTTGGTCTAGAGCAACTTTACGTGAATAGGTTCCAACTGTTCGATCAGGCACGTTATCTGGATATAATGCAGCTAAAACATATCAAATGTCATAAGGCCAATTTCTAAGTAATTGAGTTATAACGCATTCGAAATTGTTAATTTCTACATTTTTGTATGTTATTTTAGTTTTTAGAAATAAAATGGATTTTATATTAGGGCTACCATTTTTTATTCCAACATATCCGCACACAAAACTGTAATATAGCAAAAATCTTATATAGCAAAAAAAAAATCTAAAATGTTTTGAAGCCCTGATTTACATATATATGGCGCACTTACCCCGAATTACATTTGACAGCCATAGTTTGTTATAATATTGAGTGATTAAAAATTATCCAAGAGCATTGCGAGTAAAACTTATTTCTCTATGGACTAAAATGAGTGTTTTCTTTATAATGTTTCATATTGGCGTTTTTTTTTACACAGGCGCACTTACCCCATTTCCGGAGGCAAGTGCGCCTACTACCATTTTTTTTACTTTGAGCAAAATATTATTAATTTATGGTCCAATTTCCTTGAATGGCTATAGGTTGTTATCACAAAATACCAAATATTCTTAAATTAATAAAATTATATTCTTAAGTCAGCACAAAAAGAAATTATTTTGCATTGAATCCAGCTATGAAAATTTTATGGCGCACTTCCCCCGACTCACCTTATATATTTGTAGAGGGGGAATTTATGTTTATTCTTTGATTTTATTAATGTTTCAATTATTTACGCATAATAGGTACTTTAGTAGGTATGTCAACGATTGATTTAGAATTCAGACTTATCCGCCGTTTTACTTTTTCTTATTCGATAAATTAGCCGCGATATGTTAACTCAGGCAACGTTTTTTTATCTCGGGTCACCAAAACTAAAATACCAAAGCTACAATAATTTCACCCTTCACCGGTGCGAAGTTTGGAATTTGTGGTCTATGTAGTGAGAGGCTCGCGCCCTATCACACGTGGTACAGAATTATAAATGTAAAACACCGGTTTAAAACGTTTTATACCAAATGTTACCGATATTAAACCCCAAATAAACCATAATGATTGTATGTGTGTTGTATGTTTACGCGAATGTTAGACATTAAAATTAAACTATTTTTCGGATTTTATGGCGGATTTAATATTTTAGTTTTCTCCTGACGTTTCGAAGACTTTGCAGCCTTTGGTCACGGAGGGACTGAGGTGTTGTTCATCCGCAAAGTCAAAGTTACAATATCTACCTAAATTTTATAAATATACAACTTTGTTTTTTTTTAGCTTTTGGTGGTCCGATCTACGCAGAATGAGCTCACAGTGTCTTGAAGTCTGGCAGCCGGTCTTTTGGGTTCCGATTTAATTAAATGTAGAACTGGATCCCAGGCTTGTGCAAGCTTCCAACCATCCTCCCTATTGAAATTAAGATGTTTTTTAATTTCAATAGCCTCGCGAATTATCCTAGGCAGGAATCGGTGTTCTTTGACAAGGATTTGTGGCTTGTCTAGCCGCAGATAATGATCGGAGCCCCCTTCAGAGTGTTCAGCGACTACAGACTTCCTAGAGAGTCGATGTTTAACGTCAGCTATATGGTTTTACGCGGGTCCCTATATTTCTTTTTCTATATAACAGAGGCCACAGTTGCAATCTATATTGTATACTCCCGGTTCCAAATAAACCGTTGTAATCGGTATAAAACTAGGTTACAAAAAGAAGAACTGCGTTTCATACTTCATTGTGGACAATTTTTAACCACCTGACGTCATGTTTCGTTTTAATTAGTATATAGAAAATCAATAGAAAGTACCTACCTACTCCACGAAAACTTAAGTAAGCGGATTGTGCATGTGTGTGTAGGGTAGGCGAGCTGGCAAAGTTGCGTCAAGCCACGACCACGAATAACGAGAGGGTAAGTTTGGTTTTAAACAGAATGTAATTGATTATTTATATCGTTTAAGAACAATAAAAAAAATCTTTATTTATCAACACAGAGTTTTTACTTACCAATAAAGTTTTTATAACTTAGGTTGGTAATACCTACGCTTGGTCGGACGGACCAGCTAAAACTAAACCCGCTGAGTATATCAATATCAGTAAGTATATCACACATAATTTAAAAATCTTTACACATTTTATAGGTACTCATTATATCCCTACTTCGGTAAAATCAGGAAAATGTACTTAAAATCGGCAACACCAACGGTTTTAAACCAAAAAAAATGGGCTTATCTCTATAGACAGAATACGCACGGCGGAAAGTGCGTCTCTGCCTACCCCTTCGGGGATAAGGCGTTCAAAATCACTAATAATCACATCACTACCTGTTAATCTAGTGTCTAAAATAGATGTAGGTTATGTATTTTATGTCAATAAAAAAAAAAGTTAAAGAAGTTCAGCTTTAAACACCGCCAAGACAACTAAAATGTTTACTTACATAAATACAGGACGAGTAATAATTGTAGACGTCTCATGTCGATTACCTAATGCGCACGTTTGGTTTGTGAAGAGAGCACCGAGCTACCAACCACGCTGGACTGAATCAACTTAAACGCCAAACATGAGTATATGACATAAGTATTATTATTACCAATTGCCGACGTATGCCATGCATTAAAAGTACAGTGCTTGAGTCATTGCAATAGGTATCGTATGAGGATTTCGACTGTCTGACCAAAATATCTCCTCTATCGCCAACATTGTGCCAGCGCTGTATTCTGTTTAGAAGGATATTGTAGCCAGACTGTAGAATTACTGCCTCTAATCTCGGGACATCTAAAGTATCCTGCTATATTATCTCCTGTCTAATAATAGGGGACCGGCCTATGCTTGATTTTGTACATTATTCTATATGTAATGGTTAATAATACGAAAAAGAAGCACTCCTGCGAAAACTGCATAACAATTGGTTAAAAAATGAGCGAGTAATTAATATTTAAAATATTGTAACGTGCAGAAGTGGGCGCGATATGGGGATATCGCTTCATCTCTTTTTTTCGCACGCGTCGTAATTCCCGATGACGTCACATGTGTATACTTCGTCTCTTTTCTGTTTCTTGTTAATTACCCCTTCCACCGAAATTCAAAGACTTATAACTTGTTGATTTTTTACCGGATTTTAATAATTCCTTCTGTGTTATAATTTATATTATGTAAATATTTGATAATAGTAAAGAACAAAAATGAGTCCGGTACCCTATTAAAATCTTTTTAAAACCCGCCACAGCGGCCCACGTAAGTAAGTCGCGGTCCAGGATCAGTCTGTGTATATCTGGGTCCAACAGACCAGCAATAATTGTGTCGACTGCTGAGGTGTAATCATATCTTGTAAGTCGACATTCTATTGGACCCCACTCCACTTACCATCAGGTGCAGTGGGGAGCACTTTGGCGTGATCGTATAAAAACAAAACAACTTTTACCCGACGGGATCCATGCAGAAATAAAAAGAATAGCAGTATTATCATTATAATTTTTTATAATAATTGTTTTGTGCGCAATAAAAATAAAGCCTTATTATTATTAACTCCTGCCTATCGTGAGTGGTGGCTAAAAGGAGGCTATTAGGAATCCTGGTCGTAGACCTGGGTATGCACGGCCTCAAATGGTGCCACTACAAGATGCAGTACAGTTTATAATCAACGTGCTATCGGAAGAGGACCTATGAGTAGGCTTACCATACGTCCCGGTTTGACCGGGATAGTCCCGGTTTGAGATCCCTGTCCCGGCGTCCCGGTCAAACTTGAACAGCACCGACACCCCAACCAATCGTTCCCCCGCCGCGCCGCCCGTGCCACCCGCGCCAAAGACGAAACAAAAGCGAGCGATAACGAGTGATACCGACTGCAGCAAAATGAAAATGAGCCTCTTTCTCTTCTGCGTCCCGGTTTGGCTCTTCGTAATTATGGTAAGCCTACCTATGAGCCCTAAAAGAGATGAGCTGTGAAGCGGCATTGTGCGGAGACGGCTCCGGAGAATTCGGATGCATTCGCACTGAACATAAGTAACTGAGATAAATTTGATATCTATAAATTACATAAAAATGAATCTCTATTTCCCTTGGTCATTACATCACGCGTGAACGGGTTGAACAATTTCGCTAATTCTTTTTTTGTTGTATTAATTATTGTCAGGAGAAGGTTCTTATGAAAGAAAAAATTCAGTAAATCGCGCGGAAAATTAGAAAATTTAAGAATACTTAACGAAAATATAAATTTTATATAACTGTCAATTGTTTGAAATAATTGTCAGCGATTGACAGAATGCCCCCTGCAATTTCATAGTTAAAACGGGACAACGTCTGTCGGGTCAATTAGTAAGTAATAAATTGATAGGATAAAATTTCTTGATATGCGTTAAAACATCAAAAAATAACTAATAATAAATACCGCAAAGTAGTTCGAACGCATATATGTCAAAATAATTCGGCTTCATTATAAATCAAGTTCAAATATTTTTCCTTTATACTCCACTTCGTATGGTTGAATACATTGACAAGAGCAGCAATCATTCTGTGACCGCTGGTTTGCTCCAGTGAAGCGTGTACTGATGAAGTTGTGGTTAGGCGGTAACTCGCAAGACTTTTCTATGTCGGGCAGCACAGACTTGAGGAAGCGTTCGTGTTTGTGCACGTCGGTGAAGGTGGCCCACGTATGGATATTGCACATGTTTTCCGAGGTTGGGGATGTGGACACCACGCCGCGCAGGAACGCCGGCTGTAGGAGCTGCCACTTCGCGTGAAAGACCAGCCCGCCGCCGCTGTCACCGCGACATACCGCCGTGCCTGCAGAGACGAGCAAACTTATAATACCTATACGTAGCGCGGTTTTGTGATTTGTACCGTTTTGTCACTAGATGTTCGCAGCGCTGACTGATATTCAATCTCCACTAGCCGTAAGTGTGTGGCAGTCTAGGATCAGCCAGAGTAAATCAGGTCCAAACGGGCCGGCTTAATTGTATCTACTGGCGGCTGATCAGACACTATATGGACCTCATTCCGCCTACCATCAGATGCAATGAGGTCATTTCCGCGTGTAAGTATAAAAAAGAAAAAAATCTCCACACATTACGCTGGCTGGATATCTAGGTAAACAAAGAACCTGTAGTGCTGCTGCCCACCTGCCTGAAGCATGCATTACGAGTAAAGCTACCCACATGTTAATTTTTTGTCCCACCAAATATAATTGACTGCGGTGAACATATGCTATTACCGATGACTGCAATTCTGAACGACGTAGAAGTTTGACGACAAATATAATACAGTTACAAAAATAAATTGCCACGTCTAAGCAGCTCTTTATACGCAATCACAATCACTGCTAAATTAAAAAAAAACTAATTTAGATCTTCTTCTTGAAGTTGTTTAATCACAATGCGTAATAAAAAAATACCAACTCTTCTACGTAACGATTAAAGAAGCAATGAAGAGCTATGTTCAAAATAACCATTCTCATAATAAAGAGCACACCGAACCCCAACAGATTAAATAAATGGCAAATGAGATAGTAATTGACCTGTAAATGGCTGGTCTTTAACACGGGCGGTATAGTATGTGTGTGATAACACCTATGCTTGATAAAGAAAAAGTCCTGATGTTTATGTTCAAATAAATGTAAAGTGAAAAACACAACTAGTATTTGATATACAGAGTCATTTTGAAATTGCTTTACTAAATGAAACCACATACTTATCTAAACCACATACTTGGAAAAAAACATTTTACATTCGAGAAAAATAAATATTAATAAAAAGCAATTTTAATTTTACGCGCCCTAATGCCGCTACTACTACTCTAAGAGAATTCATCGCAATGGCAACATCATACTTTCAGTCAGGAATACACTCACGCATACCTCATATTTGCAATTAACTAAAAAATGATCAAAAAATCATAAAACTAAAACCAGGATCTTCGGTGAAAATATTCGTTATTAATGGATAATTTTTGGCACAATTTCAGCAAAGGTAAAAACGAGTATGTTGTTTCATTTAGCAACGCAGTGTCAAAATGACCCTGTTTAAATGTTAATGTTCTATATATTAGAGAAATGATTAGAAAACATATGGAAAGCAGTTTACCCACTAACAGACACTTTTGACGAATAGAACACAACGTAATATTGCCGCAGTGAAAATATAATTAGATAATTCGTTGTAATATTATGTTTGAGTACCATTGTCGTATCCGGCGCAGATCTTGTCCCCGGTGATGGAGCTCCTGAAGCCTGCAGGGCTCTGCTCTATACACTTGGCGATGGAGACGACCGGCAGGATGGCGCCCTGCAGTACTTGAGATGCCGGTGAGTTCTCCCCCGTCAGACCCCAGCCCACGATCCTACATGGGCACACAAGCAAACAATATGAACAACCACAATATACTCTCTACCATGCCTCTCCTAAAACCCAGTAAATATCTCTGAGTATATTTAAAAAAATGCTGTTCTTTAAAACTCGAAAACTGCTAGAACGATTTGTTTATATTGTTTTGTTCGCTATAGTTTAAGGAAAATCCAAAAGTACACCAGAAAGGGGAAAAAATTTTAATATATTATTTTTTATCGAAATCTCCGATTCAGAATACTTTAAAAAAAATTTTCCGTGAGTTATACAACAATTTCGAAAATTCTTTTTGCGTTACATTTCGTTTAGCTTCCAATTGGTACCAATTTAATTTCATTAGTATGAAACCTTAGAATACGAAGATGCAGATGGAAACTCTTCAAATTCAAACAGGATTATAATCATTATTTTTGTATTGGGTTGAGTACTGGTTTCAAGATGCTACCACAATAAAAACATATTGTTACTTACTTGAACTTCGAAGATCAACCAAAAGGGAACCTCTAAAAAATTTAATAAGATGAGAATGATTAATTTTATATAGGGTTGGTACCTTGCCCAACTCTCCTTCTCTCAGTTGTGCCTCCTCTAAATCAGGATTGAAGTTGACGCAAGCCGGAGTCACGAATAATTGTATGACGAACTCCTTGGTAAGTATCACAACTGCGATATCGTCTTGGAAGTTCGCCGCGCTACCTTGATAGCGTGGTGGGATCTTTATTTCTCTAACCTGCAAAGTTTAATTTACATCATGTTCTATTATCACGCCGTGAGCAGTGGATTTTCACACTTTTATTAAATACGTATAAAAAAGGCGGAATTTAATATTTATTATTCTGAAAAATAGTCCGTAAATGTATATAAAAAGAGGTACAACAATATGAATAGTAAATAATTTCAGCCCTGTATTATATACTGTCCAACTGATGGTCACTCTCCTCCTATACTACTGAGAGGGTTTAGGCTTCAGTCTACCACGCTAGCTATATGCAGGTTGGTAGACTTTACATACCTTCGAATTATTATTGAGAAGTCCGGTTTCCTCACGATGTTTTCCTCCTCCGTTTAAACAAGCGATAATTCATAAAGTACACACATAACTTTAGAAAAGTCAGAGGTACGTTGCCCTTGAGTTTTTAACCTGCGGACATTCGTCTCGGTTGTCCGTTCTACTCCCAACTAAGCTATCGACGGTTTTGCTTCCAACAACTCCCTCTGGAAATCCTTATAAGAGGCCTATGTGCAGCATTGGGCTATTTATGACTGGCGCTAATGATATCGCCGCCATGACAGAGGTGAACCCCCTTTTCGGGAGACTTAGCGATGTTTCGCTTGATTGAATCACACAGACGCCCCTGAGTCTCGATAGACGTGGTAATGTTACATTCCCCGCGAAAGTAAAAATAGTAATCTATACTAATATACACACAAAGCTGAAGAGTTTGTTTGAAAACGCTAATCTCAGGAACCAATGGCTCGAATTGAAATTTTATTTAATTGTCGGACAGCCCATTTATTGAGGAAGGCTATAGGGTATAACATCACAATATGACCAATAGGAGTGGAGCATTAATGAAAAATGTTGCAACATCGGGAAGAATTATTCCTTTTAAAAGCTTTTGTTTCGTGTGCTGCATGAAACAGTAACAGTTAAAGTTACGCAATATTATTGTATGACGGAATTATTCCTCATAAAAAGATCTAAAAAATATATTATAGAACAAAGTCCCCGTCTCATCCTTCTGCCTGTCTCAACGCAATAAACTTAATAAGTATCCGGTGGAATTGATGATATTTGGTATGGAGACAGTTTGAGACCCCGAGAAGGACTTAGGCTACGTTGTATCCCGAAAAAATATATATCAGAACTTTTATCCCGGCAAATTTGTTCACACGGTTATCCGTGGCTTTCTAGCCACGAGCAATGGTATAAAATAAACATGAAATACATACAAGGTTAATTGGACGGAAAATATTGATGGGATTTCGGCAATATAAGTTGAATAACCGCATATTTATTTGCATAATGGTGTCATGACATTCAGCAAGTGCAGATTGCCTTAACCCAGTAACAGTATTAATGCAGAAAACATGAAGTAGGTACATGTTGACTGAAGGTTTTGGGTTGAATTCCCATAACGGGAAAGCCTTTGTGTGGGTTTTAGTAATGACAATTACTTGTATCCGCTCGGATAGCGCCCACAGTACACAAGGTGTAGAACCCATAGTGGTCCATGTAAGTGTGGCGTTCCTGCATCAACCTTTATATCGGGTTTCAAACTAGCCGGCATAATTTGGCGACTGGCGAGAGATAAACATCTCTTGGTACTCGACTCTCTACTTAATCTCCATATATTTGATTAATTTCGTTGCGGGGTAAAAACAAATTAGTGTTCCCCCAGACTCGCCGAGCTTCACCGCTCGCGAAAATGCATGCCACTGCTGATTCTGGCTTACAGAAGTTGTAGGGATGACTGTGCGGGCGAGAACATCTCTAGACTCAACTCCACTTAGCATCAAAAGCCATGGGTCACCGTGTCCGTATGAAAAACAAAGCAATTTATTTTCCCAGTGAGAATGATCAGACATGCAGCCAGCTGTAAATTCTGAACCAAATCTGTAGCAACCATCTCATATTATAAATGAAGATGTAACGACGCTTTCTATTTTAATTCCATTGTCCATATGCGTCGTCAATATAACGCGTTATCTATTCAAAAGAGCTATAAATATATTTCATTGATAAAATAAATACATATAAAAAACTGATCCGAATGACTGCATTATATCAAATTATGCTTAGCAGATTAAGTTAATTGTTGTATACATTTTATAGAATAACATCTCATTTCTATTAATATTCCAGTAATTAATGATTACTTTTATTTCCTTTATTATTGTTTAGTTATATCACTTGTAATTGTATAAGTTAATTGTGAAACAAAAGTTTTAGATTATATAATTATGTTAAAAACATTTGTAGCATTAAATACCGATGTGTACCTAGTTTAACTACTGGACGTAATAAGACTGTCTCATGATGGTGAGCGCAAATAGAATAGAAATAGAAATAGAATACCTAACAATACTTTGTAATTCAAGGTTTAAGATGGTATTTCTACTGTTTAGGATGGTCGTGTCGCTTACCATAAAGCGAACGGCAAACTCGTCTCGTCATTCACAGCAATAAAACAAAAAAGAAATTGACATACATCAGATTTCTGAGCTGTTGTGTCGTGGGGGTCGTTCCATGGTCGGTACACTTTGCCGGCCGCCACAGCATACTGAGACGCAGGGGGAATGTGCCGGTCCAGAGTGAAGCAGTGTGCGGCTGGAAATACAATGGTTAATAATGAATTTTTAGAAGCGACAATATAATAATTTTAATCAGAAATACACTTACAAGCACCGCATTCACACTAATTAAAGTGATAAAAAAATCAGAAAATTACAACCGGGATATTTGGCGAAAATATTTCATATTCATGGATGATTTTTGACCAAATGTTATTCTGTCCAGCTCTCTCAAGCGAACTACCATATCTCCAAATCATAAAAAACGGACTACACTACACTTACCTTAGTTATTGCTTCTCCTCAACAATACAAACAAGTAAGTACCTGATATGATAGCGCGCTTGGAGACGACGGTGCCGCCGCAGATCTGCTTGTAAGGGTTTGTGGTCTTCGTATACAGCCCGGCGTGCCACGGATATAGATCAGGTGACTTCACTCGATAGCCCCCACTTACGAAAGGGACTGATTCAATAAATCCGTGATCGTGTGCGACATATCCTTAAAAAAATATTTTATTATAATATAGGTCTCCCGTGAGCGGAAATGGTTTAGGGCAGAGAAATTACGTAATATATTATTGCCGTCAAGCAACAATGTATACCCACTGATGTATAGAAGATATTATATATATGATTTCTTGGTTTTATAATATTAATTCATCTGCAAAATTAAGCCAATGTAGTGTTAGCAGTGCTTAGAGATTCATGTTCTGGATACATACACCAACAGGTGTACCGTTAAGGGGAAATCGTGGCGATTAATATATGGCGTAAGTTTGCTTTCTTCATATAATAAAAATACATAATAATGCCTTATGCCATCCCAGTAATATATGGTATGCTCCTACTGGGCATAGGCCTTCTCTACTACTGAGGGTTTAGGCCTAGTGCGGATTGAGACATAGGTTTACTTACTTTTCCTAACGCTATTGTTCTTACAAATTAACAATACACACGAAACTCCATAAAGTCAGAGGTATCTTGAGAATTGAAACCGCGCCCTTTGCATGGTAGTCTATTTCATCCCCAACCAGGCTATCGTGTCAATACACCCACACCCGCCGCTTAATTATTTTTCTTAAATAGCGAATATTAGACCCCACTTCACTTACCATCAGGTGTAGTGCGGTCACTTTGCTTTGCAATTATAAAAAAAAAATCATATTACGAAGTATATCCTCACTTTCATGCTATTTTAGTTGTAAATAGTCATATCCAAAGTATCAAAACCATTTAAATAAAACTATTGCGTAGTGTTATTTCACTGGTAGGTTAGCTAGGTTTTTTTTTTAAATACAGACCCCACAGTGTACACCGGGGGGACGACCGAATGGGATACTTCGAACCCCCTGGCTTAACGACTGCGAGGCCCTGGAGGAAGAGAGGAAGAGGAGAAATAGGGGGGAAAGAAGGGGGAAGGAAGAAGAAGTAATAGGATGGGCGGAGAGAAGAGGAGGAGAAATGTTAAACGAGTCCCTATCAGACCCCCCATGTGAACTTGCAACCATGGGGGTGTAGGCATCACTTATTGTGTGCCTAGGGCCGCGACAAATGTCCCCCCATGCATGGGCGTGCATTCGGTATGAAGAAGGTTAGCTAGGTTAGGGCTCATGTCCTCGCCGGTGAGGATCGCGACGTGTTATCCTTCTATTTCCCCCTACTTGCCAGCCCGAGCTGGTTACTTCAGTTTGTACCTTGTTTTTATTATAAATGTTATCCCTAATTTAAAATTTCCATAGTTATATAAGTAATTTTAATAGTTGTTTAAAAATAATAATTATTATTCTTATGTTTTGTTTTGACGTATCAGTGCAACTTTGTTCGCCTACATGATAAATAAAGTATTTTAGTTTTTTTATTTTATTGTAACCACTGGTCATAATAAGATATACCGGACAATACTTTGTAATTCCCTTGAATTACAAAGTATTGTTGGATGGTGTGTCTACTGTTTATGGTCGTATCGCTTACCATCAGGCGAGCGGCAAGCTCGTCTCGACATTCAAAACAATAAAAAAAAATTGTATGTCGGTTTGTTTTCGAAAAAAAAATACTTTATTACTTTCAGTTACTTTAACCCACCTGCACACACCACGGACACAACACTCAATATCACACCTGCCTGTACCCACATGTCAATCACTTCTGACTTGCGCGAGGACCGCTAGGTACTGATGCAATGAATACACTCGCACTGCATATTTATTGAACTGCCTGAATACATAAGGTTTTCTCGGGCAATGGCTTTTTATCAACGGGCCGGACTGAATAAACACCAGTCAGTGACCATTACAGATCGGGTTTTCCGAAGCACTGTTGAGTATATTATAAAATTAAAATTAATTATTAAAACATCTAGACTGAACGGGAAACGATAAAATCTGTTAATAACTGTTTTTTTAACCAATACGTTTGTTAGCCTGCGCAAGGGCTAACAAACAAACCGCATTTTTGGGTTGCGCTTTAGGCGCTCGCAACCCTTGTAAATTAAGCGACCCTGCCAAGAGCAACTCACTAACGGGTTACGAACCTCGGCCCAGGAAGGTCACTAGGAGAGGATGAGACATCAACGATTATAGATGCGCGTAGTCGTAGCGAACTAACAATCTAACCATTACCATTTTCGTCGGCACGCGGCCGGAACTATTAGAAGGGTCGAGGAAACGGTGAGGTCCTCGGCAGCGAGAACGGAACTGCGGTTTTTTAGATTGTATGAGTTTCAAGTTTACTCGTTTTTACGGCGCATAGCCAGAGTTATATCGTCCTCTGGGTCTGCCAGAACTAAACGCGGCCGTATCTGTTTAGCGCGGTCGAATGGAGTACTAACTGTTGAATTCAGTTTCTCCATGTAAGTACATTTAGCAACAAAACTATCTGATCTAATTCAAAATTACACATTAATTTTAAGCGAAATAGTTTTAGATTCTGGGAAGGGCATAATATGCTACTTTCTATCTCGAAAAACTCTCACGCGGACGAAGCGCGAGCAAAAGCTATATCCGATAAGGCTCACGGGTGTGTCTAGGTTATGGCCACGAAACAGTTAAACTAGGTTTGAGGTAGTTTACTAGACAGAAGTTTAAATAAAAAAAAGGTATAAAGTAGTTATCGATATCGATAATTTTGCATTAACACATATGCAAATATCGACACGGTTAGTATGCATCTCTTTTATACATGCCAAATGAACAAATTTACAGAAATTAACACAGTTACGTACAAAAAATGTGTGGAAGGCCAGCCATCGGCCAAAGTCAAGGAATCTTGATTTCATTTATTTATTTTTATATATAAGTATGAACAAGTCCTTAGTAAATATGACGGATTTTTAAAACCGGAAAATCTATTCATGTGATCAACACTGCGAAATAATTGCGAATTACAATCTTAGAGGCGAAGGTAAACATCATAAATAAAATTACATACACAAAATTCTTACATCATATTTCCTTATATATAATTATAATAATGTACAGGATCATTTTGACATTGCATTACAATATGAAACCATATGTCTATCTTCTTAAAAATAACAGTTTACAATAACAACGAACCGTAAATATAAAATAACAATGTGTAAGTTTGGAACAAAATAAATATTAATAAAAAGTACTTAATGTTAATTTCTCACGCTTTAATGACATTATTAGTATTCTAAGAGATTTGGTGCAGCAGCAACATTACACTTTCAGTCAAAAATACACTCACACAGACGCCATATTCACACTAAACTACGAAATGACCAAAAAATCACAAAAGGAAAACCGATATTTTTGATTCATTATTCATGGATGAATTTTGACTAAATGTTAGCAGTAGTAAAAAGAATATGTGGTTTCATTTAGTAACGCAATATCAAAATGATTCTGTATAAAATAGATAATGTAGAATTTTTGGATGTTCGTTAGAAGTAAATGCAGAAGCAAACGAATCAGATTTGGAGGAATTTGTTGTATACAGACACACCATATTCTGCATTCACGTATAAGCTTCTTTTTTGCTTTAATGGGATATTTTCTACGTTTGATTTGTACATTATTCTATATATAACAAGTAGACAAAAAGATGCCCTAGAGAAAACTGCATTGAAATTGATTAAGAAATAAGGCATTTCATATTTAAAATATTGCGATGTACAGGGGTGGGCGTGTAGTGGAGTTATCGCTCCATCTCGTTCTTGCGCACGCATCACAATTCCGATGACGTCACGTGCGCGTATTACATCTCTTCTCTTTCCTTGACAGTCACTCTTCCTACTGCAATTAAAAGGCTTAAGTTGTTGATTGTGTACCGGATTTCAATCAATCTTTCTAAGTTAGAATTTATGAGGTAATTATTTGAGAAACTTAAATAACAAAATGAGACAAATACCCTATTGGCTCCTGTAGAAAATATTAGATTTTTTTTATTTGATTTTTAAATAGATAGCGCTGGTATTGTACAGATGGTGTTATGGATCGCTAATAAGATATTGCAATGGAAAAGGGTTTCCACACGGCGTAACCATGGACAACTCCTTCATTAAAATATAAATAAAACAAACATTCAATAAATAATAGTTTATTTATTGTAAGTAGTAATACTATAGTAAATACATTTCTTTATATACAGTACATGGTTTGAAACAGATATAATTTATTGCATTTTATATACAGTGGGGGACTTGTATTCTTGGCCGGTCTAGGTCCTACCCTGCCACTACCAAGCCTGTTTAAAGCACTGCTGTTCTTAAGGCCTATTTTCGACTACCCCCATTAGTTGTAATTTGGCCGCGCTCAATACTAGTCTACCGAACCTCGAACCGAGTCGGCCTTAAGCAAAGTCCGCCACTGTTTATATGATATAAACATGTTCACCGAATTCATACCTCGCTATGTGTGCACTTTAAGGCGTCGCGCAGACGATTTCAACATTTTGCCAAGGAATACTAGTTATTTCGCGTTAAGAAATTAGTGTCATTTTTGCCCGTCAGTTAAGGCACCCCTCAACCAATGCTATTGCATACATTTGCCTTCAATTTTTACCATCAACTTGACTGTATAATTTTGAGCACTTGTTGTTTGGGCGTCTGTCAGCTCACAGCCAACTAAAACCCACAATTTTCGTAACACGAATGAAATTTAGGATATTTCACGTCACAAGGCGAACGCGTCTGCACGAAATATTTCAATTTGCTTCACTGCTAAATAACTCCTGCAGTATCATCAGATTTTGAATCGCTGTTCAGCATTTTTTTTTATTTCTCCAGAATTTCGCAACAAAGCTAATACGAAAACAGCAAATATAATCTGTGTATTCTATCGAACTTGACATAATTACCAAACAAGTAGTCAAGGAATGATTCTCAAAATAAATGTACGTATCGAAATAGTTTTTACATAATATTCTTACCAATTTTTCTGACGTAATTTTTTTTGTTTGTATTATACATTCGTTCTATGAAAGAAATATTAACAAAACAAAAAAAAATGAGATGGAAAAATCGTAAAAAAAAACATTTCTTTACGTACATATATTTTGAAACACCCTCTAATACCAAAATATATTGGGTGAACCTTTTTTCGAGTGAGACCATTTGCACTTATTATCAACTCACAGTGGCAGCTTATTTGAGCTGCGAACCGTAGGGTACTGGGTTCAAAAGACTGTGAGTTCGATAAAAGAACACCACACGCGTTTGCTCAATTTTTAAGATTAGACCCAAACTTGTTACCCACCATTAATTAAGTTAAAATTGCCAGTTAACCTACATGATAAATAAATTGTGATAACGTATTTTACTAAGATATAAAATTTATTACAATATAGTACATAATACTTATTATACAACAGTATCTATAAAATAATGAATAAACAATATTTTTATGTTTAAGCTAGGCATTGTTTACTTAAAAATTAGTTGCATTAAACATTTTATAATTATATAAAACAATTTTAATAATAAAAAAAAATACTTAATAAATTACATGAAACACCCTTTATTTTTGAGAGCATGAAAAATAAAGCAACCTGTATATAAAACTGTCAAAACCGGTTCAGCATTACACCGAATGTCACGTGTGAGTGACGATCGAGAATGACATCCGATTTTTGGGTATAACTCTAACATGAAATAGCGAAAATCTGCTAAATCAGCTGTTTCTGCCACTCAGGGAGCGAACCCAGAACCTCGCGATTTCGTCCAAAAACGGTGCTACTAGACAATTTAGATACTAAAATTATTAAGTAAGTAAACTATGTTGGGCAAAAAGTAAGGACATTTTATTTTATTTTTACAAAAATCTAATTATTTTTAATCGCACGTGAAAAGTAACTACGCACAAGTACAGCGTCGAACAATAAAATACGTTGGGTCGCGGCGATCGCTGGAATTATGCCAGCCTTACAGAAAACGCGGCAAGTTTTTAACCATATTACAGTCAGGTACTAAATATACCGGGTCCCAGAAAATTTAAAACAAAAAGAAAAATGATAAATGTATTGACGTCAGCTTAGTCTCAGACTGACGTCAGGCAGGCGAAGAGTTAACGTCAAGCACGCGTATGTTAAATGAGCATGTGCCCATAGACAAAGGTATAACGCTATCAAAAGTAAAGCAAATGTTACATAAACTTATGCTAATAAAATCGAATTATCTAAATATTAACAATCAGAACTGCGTAATAGCAATGAGCTGCCATTTTTGTTCCTGTCGAAAATTAGACTCAACCGGAAACGTTGATGAACTTGTATGTATGTTCCAGAAAGCTGTGACGTTTGCCGAATAACCAAAACGCACATCGATTAAAATTAGACATAACACAAATAAAATCGATATTCCAGTGTGTTTTTATGTAAAAATTCTTATTATATTTGTTTTAGCCAATGTGCGTAGTGCTGTAGGACTTGAATCTGTTAACACCTAACCACACTCAGGGAAGGAAAAATTATATCTTCATTAACACATTGTATACTTTGATATGACGAGAATATAAAAGATTTCGCCACCAGAGCGGCGCCACTTTAAAGCGGACTGATATTGATATCTGACAGTGTTATGGGTCATTTCATCCACGAAGATGCGCCCCACCACTTCAGAGGGGGTGTTGCGCGGTAAAGGGACCGATCCGAGCCTCAGAATTGACGCAATCGATAATCGATAGCGATTCGATACACTATAAAAAAAAACACATTCTAAGCACACTGGCTGATTTATAGAAATATTGTCTGTAATTTTACGGCAACAATTTTATCAATTCCGTTGCTTTCTGCTTGTGGAAATTTTGAAACACTTAGTATTCCCTTTATTATGCATTGCGTGAAAAAAAAATTACATACAGATCTAAACAGGGACTTTAGTCAAAATACCTTTATACAATCGTTTAACGTTATGTATAAGAATGAAAGTCCTATCAAAAAAAGCCTTATCGATAGGTTATGTCATTCCCATATCTTTTTCACTTTTTTATTAGCGTTAACAATAGGGTACCGGACTCATTTTTGTTCTTTACTATTATCAAATATTTAAATAATATAAATTATAACACAGAAGGAATTATTGAAATCCGGTAAAAAATCAGCAAGTTATAAGTCTTTGAATTTCGGTAGAAGGGGTAATTAACAAGAAACAGAAAAGAGACGAAATACCCACATGTGACGTCATCGGGAATTACGACACGTGCAAAAGAAAGATATGAAGCGATATCCCCACATCGCGCCCACTTCTGCACATTATAATATTTTAAATATGAATTACTGGCTCATTTTTTAACCAATATTTATGTAGTTTTCGCAGGAGTGCTTCTTTTTCGTATTATTAACCATTACATATAGAATAATGTACAAAATCAAGCATAGGCCGGTCCCCTATTGTGTAAACCCTAGGGGCATTATCAATATGAAAATAGAGTGTATATTTGTGAAAATTTTTGCTTCCCTTAGTGAGGTAAGTGTTGCGAAGAGTCTTTCTTATAGTTTCGGGCAGTACGGCTGCACGATTAGGCAGCGCATACTGTGTTCTCCAGCGGCGACAGCTCAAGCTTCACGTCATCCGCCTGCAACTCCTGCACCAGCTCGCGTAACCTGCAAACACGACATACAGTCATAGCAAACTGACATCTATGCACCTTATGTTAAGTGGAATGGGATCCAATAGAATGTCGACTGAGGAGAGATGATTACCCCTAGGCAGTCGACACAATAGGGGACCGGCCTGTGCTTGATTTTGTACATTATTCTACATGTAATGGTTAATAATACGAAAAAGAAACACTCCTGCGAAAACTGCATAAAAATTGGTTAAAAATGAACGAGTAATTCATATTTAAAATATTGTAATGTGCAGAAGTGGGTGCGATGTGGGGATATCGCTTCATCTCTTTTTTTCGCACGCGTCGTAATTCCCGATGACGTCACATGTGGGTATTTCGTCTCTTTTCTGTTTCTTGTTAATTACCCCTTCCACCGATATTCAAAGACTTATAACTTGTTGATTTTTACCGGATTTTAATAATTCCTTCTGTGTTATAATTTATATTATGTAAATATTTGATAATAGTAAAGAACAAAAATTAGTCCGGTACCCTATTATGCCAGCCTGTTGGATTTGGATATGCACAGGCTGATCCCGGGACGCGACACACTTACGTGGGCCAATGCGGCGGGTTTTAACACCTTGTGTACGGTGATCGCTATCCGGACGGATATAAAATATATCCTACCACCAACATACATAGCTTCGTCGTACCTCAAGTAATTGACAGAATTCATTTAAAGAGTAATATCAGGAAAGGTTAAACCTCTGCCTACACTTTCGATAATAAAGGCGTGATGTGTGTGTAATATATAACTTCTTCATACCTCAGGTAATTAACAGAATTAATTCGAAGAGTAATATCAGAAATAGTTGCACCTCTGCCTACTCTTTGGGTGTTAAAAGCGTGATGTATATATGTGTGGATGCTTACTTGGCGAGTTGTGAAGGGGTGACGTATATGGTGTCGTCGCGGGGCGCGTCCGCCGCCGCGGGGTACTCGATGGTGCCGACGTCTAAAGCCTTCGACGTCAGCGACTGTGAAAATAATATAATAATAATATCAGCCCTGTATTATATACTGTCCCACTGCTGACCACGGGAAGCTACCCGAGAGGGATTAGGCCTTAATCCTCTACGCTGGCCTAATTCAGATTGTCAGCTTATCGGGTTTGGTCATGATGTTTTCTATCACCGTTGAACCAAGGGATAATTCAAAAAGAAAGCAAGAAACATTTATTCGCACAAAATACTGAGACGCACATAAACATTTATAACAAGGTCTAAAAAATAAACAAGTAATACGTGAAGCGTCAAACGCTTGCTGTTTGGCTTACGCTGATCCAAATCCTATTGGCACTGTTGTGGTGGGACATATACCATCCACATATAAAATCCATCAAAACTGTATTTACATTGTTTTTTTTTTCCTTTTTATATAATTTTTAATATTAAGGTTATAGCTTAAGGTCCATTTTTCATACATTTTGTTTCACCTTTAAGAATGGAAGTGAGGCCAGTGCCCTTGAGCGTTGACCTTGGGCGCTACACAAAAGCTAACTAGATGGCGGTACGTGTAGCTACACGGTATTGTACAATTACATCCTTGATTATCAAAATATTAGGTATGTCAAAGATACGTTTGAAAATATTATATACTAGCTTTTGCCCGCAGCTCCGCCCGCGTTATAAAAGTTCTTCGGGCTCAAGTTTTCCATTATAAAAGGCATGCTTTATATTTTCCCGGGAACCTTTATTCTTCTCAGGGTCTCAAACTGTCTCCATACTAAATTAAAAATCGCATTTGTATAAACTTATAAAAATATTTCCGCTAAGATAAATGTGTTTAAAAGTTCTTATGCCATATAGTACTGCGAGAACTTGCTAGTCGAAAATCGGCTCTAGTGTGTACTAAACTCTTGTTTTGTGGTCCAAACATGTCCGGGTATCGACTTTAAAACGGAGCCCAAAATAATAATATTCAAAATGGTGGCCAGCAATACCAAATCTAACATATGCTTCTGTCTAGTGACCATTGATCCATAATATCAATATTTGTATTAAAATAATTCAAACATCCACCCACACCTAAATTCCAATTATTCTAATATATCGCAACACCGAAATTTCCTTAGTAACCGAGTGACTGCGAGTGACAAAATATACATAGTTACCTAAAAATATTGTAGTTTGTCAAAACCTTTAGTATGGAAGGGTAAGGCATTTAATATAAATTAGACCAAGTTCAAATCACATGTTAATATTTCTTAATTCTTATTTGTGTTTTCTAATTTTAAATAGAGTGTATATAATATTTTAAAATATTTAATGTTACTTAGTACATAATAATGTTAATTAGTACATGGATATTTCGGCCTTTAAATTTTAATACGACGAAATTTTAAAGGCCGAAATATCCATGCATATTAATTATTTTTACGTTTTTCTTTCAACTGCGAGAACTAATCACTAACTAGACGTGAATTTAAATTCTTTACTTGCCGATACTTGTTTAGTTACCCAGATTAAAGGTGAAATAAAATGTATGAAAAATGGACCTTAAGCTATAACCTTAAGTTTTATTTACTAATTTATGTTTACCTCCCAATCTGTGGCCAATAAATGATTTTTTTTCTTTTCTTTTATGAAGGGTTCAGGCAGCCTGCATCCGAATACTGCTGAAAAGGCTCCAATACAGCACAAAATACCGGCGCTGGTTTACAAATGGAACCTTCACCTACTGGATAGTGGTCCAGAGGTTGCATTAGCATGGCATAAGGATACTTACAGCGGCGAGCTCTGGCGCGGGGAACTCCGCAAAGTCGGCCTCCACGCAGCGCCACGGCCGGTGCAGCAACAGCTGCGAGCGGACCTCCGCCTGCAGCGCCGACAGACGCTCCTGACAACACAACTTAATGTTACCTTTCGAATAAGACAGACAGAGGCACGAGTCGTGAGCACACTCGTGATTGGTTCGTTTGACGTACGAGTTGTGAGGCGCGACAGCGGTTGCGAAACTAAAATAATATTATACATATAACATATAGGATAAAAAAAGAAGACCACGTGGTACAAGTTGCCTTAAAACTGCCAGAAGAGAAAAGAGGTAGACGCTGCCTGACGTCGACCTGGTGGTCAAATATAAAGAGGGACCTCAAGAAAGCCCAATTACCAGATATGACAACACCGGATAGATTAGCCTGGCGCAAACTAGTCAGGATACCCGACCACAAATAAAGGAAACAGGGTTGGACAAAGAAGAAAACATTTACAATTAAATTAAGTTTTTCGTGTATTTTTTTGTGTATTAGTGTTTAAAATACTTTTTTGTATGTGTGTGTGTGTGTGTTTTGATGCTGTGTGATTTATAAAGTTGTGTACCTCGAGCTGGCGGCGTATCTCGCGCTGCTTGTCGCGATGCTGCTGCAGCGCGCGCGCGTACTGCCCCGGCTCCGTCGGGAACTTCACCAGCCCCGACCGCGCCACGAACAGCGTCCACTCCTGCGCACAACATGCATTCTAATAGATGTTATTTCTTTACACAAGTATGACACTGAGGATTTGTTAGAACGACAATGTGGGGGGCTGTGTTTTCTTCTCACTATATCTCGGTCTATGAGTGTTTTGATAATTAAATTTATATTACAAAATACGACTAAATAATAATATGTTATATGAATTACTCTTTTTTTTTAAATATCGATAATTCCACTGTTAAGCAATGTTATTTTGCGACATAGAGTGTTATATATATCGTCGGTTGAAGATAAGATTAATAGATTTGAGCGTAGTTTTATTTTCGAAAAATTGAAACTGAATGAAAAATACACAGAAATAGACACCGATTCCAAATATGTGTTACATAACTTTTTACATCAAAAAGGTCGTTTAATCTGGGATCAGTACAGATTTCTCTTTTTTGTTATCTAAATTAATTTTTTGGAAATTTTATTTTTGGAAACCCGCTATTCTCAATAAATCATTCATTGCAATTGCACTTTTTTCGACCTATCACAAAAAAACACAAAGTTTCTTTCATATGCTAACTAATGAGTTATTTTGATTGATTCATCCTCGAAATAGGATTAAAGATTAAAATTGAGTTAGTTCATCCGCTTAACCGTGTAATAAAAGCGATAATAGTGTAGTGTAATGTGTGTTAGCTCACGGTCTGCAGCTGCGCGAGCTGCGCGTGCAGCTGCGCGGCGGCGTGGCGGCGCGCGCGCGCGGCGGGCGCGGCGGGGTGCTCGAGCGGCCGCAGGGCGCGCACGCACGCGCGCTCGGCGCGCCGGCACGCGGACATGCGCGCCGCGCGCTCGCGCTCCACGCGCCTGCACACCACAACACATTTCTTACCTTCTCATCGTGTTAAGATTTTAAATTTATTACATACACCTTTTAATCAAGTTCTCAATACAATGCGATACTATTGTAATATTCCACCAACTCTCAGCAACAAAACTCGACTCTTACCAGCTGAGGACCTTGAGCTGATGCTGTAACGCCTCGTTGACCTCTCCGGTGGCGACGCCTGACGCCACCTTCACCGGGGTTTCCTCTGCAAACGAAGTTAGCATTACACCCGTCCCGGTTGGTTAATTTCACACAAAAGTTTCCAAACTTTTCTTCAAGTCCCTCAAATTTTAAAATACCAAAGAAATCCATTTTTCGGATTTTTCGCAAATGTTAAGGATAATACGAGAAAAATTTGGAAACCTATTTAATAACAAAACATCTATTTAGTTACGTAGATGAATATATTATAAAATTACTGAAATATTTGTAGCTTACCCTTTCTATAATGAATTTAATTTAACTCGTGAAAAAACAAATATTTCAGTAAGCAAAGATAACACCAAAAAGACACATTTACGCGACTGCACAAATATTGTTAATCAATATAAACAGAAAGAATCTAATTACAGTTATGTTGTGTGTACATTATATCGTAAGAAAGAAACAACGAATTATCTAGTCTCAATAGTCTAGTGTTTTGGCTAATTGATGAAACAGACAGGTAATATTTTTTTTTACTATACTTTACCTTAAAACTACTCGATTCTAATGTGTAGTAGATTCTTTCTTTGTTTTTAATACATTTAATATATTTGGCGATGGAAAGTAAACTGATTATTCCAATGTCGTTTTAATCGATTATACTTAAAAAATATCATAATAAAATATATGTAATTGTCAAACCTTCCACCGCCATTCTGTTAAAATTAAAATAAAATATACAACCATGCGCAAAATTAATCACATAAGAAAATTAAACATAAATTAAACGATAAACATAAATAATTAGTTCATCATTCCGTAAAAAAGCTTATGCGTTAAGTATATTACAGTTCCCTCCACTTTCCATTGTCTTGAGTTAAATATTCCTACAACAAAATTATAAGTAATGCGATCATGGTCGATTTTTTTTTCTCGTTTAATCTTGTTGCACTAATTGTCGTTTTTTCCCGCTATAGAGAGAGGCGGCAGAGGTGTTACACACCCTCATTTTACATTTACGCAAAGGTCATTTATACAAACATCGGACTTTCAGGTGAGCGCTTCAAGCTGTGACAATCCTTTGGATTAAGTGACTATGTTGAAGGCAACCCACTAACAGGTTACAAACCTCGGCTCAGAATGACCACTGGGGTAGATTGGAGACATCAACGATTTTGGGATGCAGCGAAATATCCATTACCGAATACGTCGGCACGGAAGCCGGAACTATTAGAAGGGTCGTAGGGACGGGGAACGCGGCGAGGTCCTCGGCGAGGTCCTCGGCGACGAGGACGGAACTGCGGTCTTGTGCATTGTAGGAGTTTCAAGAACTCATTCTTACGACGAATAGCCAGAGCTCACCATGTTTGAGATGAAAGATGTATGCTCTCGAATATAATTATTAATAAAAAAATCCCAGACATCCTAAGAGGATCGTGTTCTGATAACTAGAAAATTTCACCATACCAGTAAATTCTAATACATGTAAAACAAACTAATACCGCCTGCATATAACTATCATTCCATGCGACATCAAACGCCTCTACAACATTGAAAGGCTTACGCATTTCTTTCGGAGCGGCGACCGGCGTCGAGACCGCTACAATCACAAAAACTTATTAATTTATATAATAAAAAATTTCAACTATTTCTGATGAGTTTTAGGTTATGTTAGTTGACTATGTTGTAGGCCAGAGGTTGTCAAGATGTTTGATATTTAGTTTGTATTTTTTAGGAACGAAATAAGGAAAAATGGGGCGTTCGGACTCGTTGAAAACCTCTGGAATTATGTACACGTGTGAATGTGAGTAGACGCACACACACAGCGAGTGGACGGGGTTTTTTTTGCTTCGTGATCGTTTTTTAATCTTACGTTGTGATTTTGCGATGCAAGAGCTTTTTTTTGAGGTAATCTAAAAATGATTTACTGAAAACTTGCCTAATAAGAATTTAAAGATGATTTCATCTTCGTTAATCCATCGAATAAAAAATTAATATATAAAAAATTGCTCACAAACAGCTAAAACTACATTACAAATGTGGTGTCTATTTTTGGGCATCTAATTACTCACTTCAGTTTTATAAGTCTCACAGTGTGCGCGCGTGAGAATTTCGCAAAATTAATATAAAATTATTTCAATAAAGCGTTTTGGAAGTCTGGTTCCATTAATTAATCTAATTTCTTTTAAATCAATTTTTATAATGAATGCTTTACCAAACGCTTCATCGTAATTATTGTACAAAATAATAAAGGAACTGTAAATGAGTGGGGGGTGGTGGGGGCATGCGTCGGTTACTGGCCGATGGCCGCAAGCTAGCGTTCTCTTACGTGTGTAGTCCCGCGCGGGCACCGGTGACGTCACGGCTGCACGCACACACAACACTTGTTACACACACATACTAAACTCGACAGGGCGATGAAAATGGACTAATTATATGTATATAATTTTAGAAAAAATAATAATTTAAATATTTATACTTGAAGTTTCGATTATGTTCTCAAGCATCAAACCGGCCACTAAGTGGAGCATCCAGTAATTAATAACCACTAACTATGAATATTAAGAGCCTACACCAAGCAAATGTCCTTGAGCATTAGTTCCATACATTTCCGGCGCACGAGTTACAGCGGGAATATGATTTACGAATATTATTTCTAAAAATTTTAAATAACCCAAATATTCCTTAGTAAATTCTATCTATATCTATGTATATTCCTTAGTAAAGTCTATTTAATGGTGTTGGTTGCAAATTAAGACTATGTGTACTTTAGGAGATAAAGGAAATCAAAAAGTTTACTGGAATTTTTATTGTGAAAATAATGACACAATATACACACTATAAAAGAAATGTACTACCAAAGGTAAGATAACATATAGAAAGTAGAAATATTATGTAATTATTTTATATATCTGTTATAAATATCGCGTAGATAGCTTCTAGAAATACAGTAATCGCGTCGTTGCTGCGGGGAAGGACTTAGTAAAAGTGTGCGCACTGATTTCTTTCTAAATTAGAAATAAACATCTGAATAACTTTATGTAACATACGTAAAGCAGACGTTGGATAAACTAGTTGGAAGCACCATGTTGGGTCAAATGTAGGGTTACTTAAACTTTCCCTTGAAGTAAGTAACTAAGCCTAATAAAATATTGTTGGATAAAATTAGTCCATTTATCATCTCGCGTTCATATTGAATATTATTATATTAATAGCAATTACTCGATGTTACTTTTTATTAAATACAGTTATGTTTTGAGAAACAACCTAAATAAATGTAATTTTTTAACGAATTTACGTAATGAGGCTGTATCTCAATAGTGTATGAGATTTTAACGTGGTTGCGGGCACGACTTGATTATTATTAAGATATAAACATATTTTGTAAACGAACTTATGGCTTCAATTAGAGTTTTATTATAACAGAAAAATTGTATATATTAAGTCAGTCACAGACAAATTGTCTATTGTTAAAATCTCATACATTCAGTAACATCTTAGTCACACGCACTCAAACTTACTCAGGAACTGCAGATCTACAAACAAACATACAATAAATATTCAACTATATCTACTTAATTACTGTACTATTAATATTTATTGAAGGAGTACGAATACAACCTTCGTAGTAACGTCATATTGTGAACGTATAGAGTGTTGTATTATCTGTGGTTGTCTATGCTCACATGTATTCTTTTTTTGACATTTAGCCGTTCACACTTACTCCATGTTCTATAAACTCTTGCATATTCTCAATTTAAATTTCAGCATTTTACAATTTATATTCATAATAATTTCAATATCGTTATAAATATAATTGTTTTATTGCAACACTAAAGAAATCTTAATATAAAATTTCCTTCATATTTTATTGGCGTCAGCACCGGTGTAGCTTGAGTGTCTGTCACCCGGACCTTATATGTTTGCTGCCCCAAGGAACATAGTTACCAAAACTATGTGGTATTGACACAGCTGTAGTGATTTATCGCATAGCAATCACGCAAGATGGCGGTGTGTATACTAATTGTACCGCCACACCATCGACCTTTGTAGTACCTAAGTGGCGCCGTTCTAGAAGCTTTCGCACCTCCCCTGGGACGAGGTGCGCCAAGCTTCTTGTGCAAAGGTTTTATTTTACGTATTTCGCCTTAAGTCCCGTCCCAAGTACGCCACGCCTTTGGGTATCAGCCTTATATTTCGTACTGTCTCACTGCTGAGCACTCATCTTTAGTGGGAGAAATCTGGCTGCGTACACCACGTTAACCTCTTTACTGACAATACATGGCTTCTCTGTTACTCAAAGATACAAGAATTTCAAAACGAATATCCCCAATGTTTTCTAGATTAAACACGCATATTTGTTGTCATTATTATTTAAGCCAAGCCCCAAAGGCGGACAAGGCGTTATATTGTTTCATACAATATCCAAATTTCGATATTTTCCAATTCCAACCACGAGCAATCACGGCTACCAAACCAGCGTAAAATTTTAAACTTCAAATTAACTATACACTTTCAGTTCCATAACATTATTTTTTGTGTCTATAATAATTTTGCCTGTTTGGTTATTTTTTAATCATTTTTTTTTTACTAAAGACATAAAGTTATACAAGAATTGACATCTTTAATTTTTTCATCCTGGCTCGCCATAGTGACCCTACTGCCCCTGGTAATAAGCGAAGTAGCACCCAAATAAAGTGTCGACTGACAAAAGATTACCCCTCGCCAGTCGACACAATTATGCCGGCCTTATTGAAACCAGATAAATACAAGCTGATCCCGGAACGCGACACACTTACGTGGATCACTATGTCAGGTTTTACGCCTCGGTACAAATATACTACGATCAACGGTGTGGTTGCGCGTGCGCAGTACGTACCGTGGTGCACGCCGCCGCGCTTGGCGTACAGCTTCAGCTTGTCGCGCAACGCGCCGCGCTCGCTCTCCAGCGAGTCGATGTCCTGCTGCAGGTGGTCCATCGTCTCCTCGAACTCCTTCTCCTTCCTAAGAAAAAGACGGCACTTTAATAACTGCCTAGGATCTGCCTTCTTTTCCTGGTCTTAGACCGCTCCCATGTGCGAAACACACTATTAAAAGTTTATTTATTTTTAGAATAGAGAAGTGACTTCACTTCGTCTGACATTAAATAAAGTAAGAAAATTGTCGACAAGCAAGTGGAGTTGTATCACTTGATTGGCACAACTATGCCGGCCTAATTAATTCTTTACATTTATCATTACTTTGTAGGAAACTTCCTGATGTCAACTGTAAGTCAAACTTGTCCAAACCCCATGCATATGGGCCGAGTAGGAAACCTTAGTTTGTACCTGCGCAGTTGGTTGTGCGCGTCGTCGAGCTTGCGCTGCAACTGTTCGGCGCGCAGCTCGTGGTCGCGCGCGGCGGCCGACAGCTTGCGTTCGCCGAGCTCGCGACGGATCTGCATCTCCGATAACTCCTCCTGCTTGGCCTGGACCGTGCGAACGAATGTATTAGTGATTTAATTAAGTAAATTTACTTTTTTGGCTCATTTAGTAGGATTATGTTAAACAGATAGGTAGACATAATGATCAACATTGTAAATTAGCTCTGACAACTATTTCGTATTATCAGCGAGATCACCGAATGATTAATAAATATCTATCTCTCTCCCTATTCTGCTTGATTATAATGAGACTTACTTACTCATCACCTTTCAACCAGTAGAGAAGACCTACGCCCTGCATTGGGACAGTAATCCAAAAAACCAGTGCCAATTTTAGCGCCACATATTGCTTTATAATACTAATCAACAACGCAAAGCTAATTAGGACTTTCTTTAAATTGGAAAAAAGAAAAAAAAACGATTTATTAGTCACAGTCGCTAAATAAAAAAAAAAAATAAGACGTTAGAGTTGTGAACATTTGTGTCTATGTTTATATTCTGTTCTTGTTGTTTATTTTATTTTTATTCGTAGAAAATTGTAACAGGAATGAATACCTACTTTGACCGTTCTGCTTATGCTAAAACTTGCAAGTCGTGGCAGCCTATAAGTAAGACAGCACTGCAGTAAGTAGATATTGATTCGTGTAGTAATATAACTTTGTCATGTAAGGTGTATGTCTTGTTGGTGGTCCTATTAAAAATAAATAAAAAAAAAAAAAAAAAAAATAAACACAGTGTAACTTAATTACAAATAATAATTAAAAATGGCTGGTTTCGGCTGTGACCTGTGACCACTCAGCATAATGTTGTGATGTGGTGCAAACGCTGTTTCAACTTCACCCAAACCTCACTTTCTACTATAATAAGACAACCAATACTACGCTTACCTTGAGGGCTTTCCGAAGCTCTTTGATGTCGGCCTCCTTGTTCTCCAGCTTGATGGTGAGCGTTTTTGTCTCTTCCAACTGCTTCTTGACCAGCTGGGCTCGCAGCACCACCGGCGGAATCGGCTGGGAATGAACGGCCACATGTATTCCATATTATAAAAAAATAAAATAAAATACTCTATTTATCACGTAGGCGAACAAAGTTGCACTTCTGATACGTCAAAACAAAGCATAAGAATAATAATTATTTTTTTTAAACAACTATTAAAATTACTTATATAACTATGGACATTTTAAATTAGGGATAAAATTTATAATAAAGACAATGTACCAACCGAAGTAACCCGCTCGGGCTGGCAAGTAGGGGGAAATGGAAGGATAACGCATCGCGATCCTCACCGGCGAGGATATGAGCCCTAACCTAGCTAACCTACCATTGTAATAATATTAGTTTCAATAGCGTATTTAATTAACATTTTTAACGATGAGGCGATCCTCACCGGCGAGGACATGAGCCCTAACCTAGCTAACCTACCATTGTAATAATATTAGTTTCAATAGCGTATTTAATTAACATTTTTAACGATGAGGCGATCCTCACCGGCGAGGACATGAGCCCTAACCTAGCTAACCTACCATTGTAATAATATTAGTTTCAATAGCGTATTTAATTAACATTTTTAACGATGAGGCGATCCTCACCGGCGAGGACATGAGCCCTAACCTAGCTAACCTACCATTGTAATAATATTAGTTTCAATAGCGTATTTAATTAACATTTTTAACGATGAGGCGATCCTCACCGGCGAGGACATGAGCCCTAACCTAGCTAACCTACCATTGTAATAATATTAGTTTCAATAGCGTATTTAATTAACATTTTTAACGATGGGGCTGTTGTAAGTAAACGATTTTTTTTTTATCATGTGCATTTTGATTTAATCGGATTGATCACTTTATTACGTTAATTATACAAGAGTATTGCACAGCAAAGTTTTTTAAATCCAAAGTTATGTCAAAGACAACTAGAGAGATGCAACCATAGATTAAACTAAAACTAGTTGAAACCGAGTACGGCCTTAAAAATGTAAAGCCAGGTTCACAAAATTAGATTAAAAAAAATGTTTTTTTTTGTTTATAGCTTTTTTTTATATTTAATCCACTCTGATTTCTAAGAGTATAACATATAGGGCAAAAATTGTAATGCAATAAGAAATGTCATAATTTTTAATTGTAGTTATTGTTGCTATTTTTTTTAATCAGGCGTAGGCGCTTGCTATTGCACAACCACAAAGTTAATTAGTAACAGTACCTTCTCCGTTGTGACGTTGGTGAGCGACATCATGTCGTACTCCTTCTCCTGCGCGAAGTTGGCCAGCTTGGTAACGTCAGCGGTGATCACAGACAGCGAGTGTTTGATCGTGCGCACAGGCCCGTGGTCGTCCTGTCATAGCGAGAAACAACTCAGAATAACACCTATAGAAACAAGCGAGTAAATTGCACGCTTTTCCTTCTATAACATAATATGTTTTAAAAAATGGATCATACGGTTCTGTTAAATGGACGAACGTAGAGTTTTTGTTTAGAAGGTATGTTTAAAACAATACGGTAAATACAAAGCAAATGGTGTGCGTACGTGTGTACGTATATGTGTGTGTATATCCGTGTGCGTGTGATTTGTCTATAATGTGCTATACCTGCTGGTACACCTTGTCGACGGCGGCGGCCCACAGCGCGGAGAGGGCGCTGTGGCTGAGCGGCGCGCCTTCGCCGCGTTCACCCGCACTCGCCGCGCATGCGCCCGCGCCTCTCGCCGCCAGCGCCGCCGCGCGGCTGCAGCGCCACAGCAGCGCCGCACTGTCGCCACGCAGACGTTCCACCACCTGCTCATAATCACCAATTCTCACTTTGATCCGCACAAATCTACTCTTGAAACTATATCGCCCCGGCTAACGAGTTGTTAGCATGTCTGGGATCTATCGCAGTACTGTGCAGTACTCGCCTGCGGATCGATGCCAGCTGCAGACAGGTTGGCGCCGGGCGGCAGGCGGCGGCGCAGCGCCTTCAGCTGCTGCTGCAGTGCGCTCGTGCTCGCCATCATCGCCTCGTGCAACTGGCCCAGCTCCAAGTTACGCTCCGATTGCTACAGAACAATATAATAAATAAAGAAAATAATTTGAAGCCTCGTCAATAAGTGGCATATTGATATAGAACACAAAGTTGATATTGAGAATTTTCACGCCAGAAGGACTTGCAGATACCTTAAAACCGTTATTGCTGTCTGTAACAAGTTTGTCCCCCCTTCCCCCTCCGCCCCGTACCTGCAGTATCTGCGTGAGCGCAGACGCGTCGGCGTGCACGGCGCGCGCGAGCGCCTCGAGCGCGCAGCACGCGTGCACCACGCCGTCGCGGCACAGCGCCGGGCCCGTCGAGCCCAGGTTCAGCGCCGACCACATCGCCGCCAGGTACGTCCAGCACCGCTCGATACCTACACAACATACACAGCACGTGGGATAAATCTCCAACCGAAATTAAATCTAATGTAAACATAAAAAACATTTATTTTCGAGTAATCATGATAAAATGTGTGATTACCTAGATCGCATCTTGCATAACAGCAGTTTTCAATAACGACCCCAATCTCAATCTTCAATCCGATTCCGAGCATGAACCAATCAAACTGATTCTCACGCATGTCAAAAAAGCTTAGCTCTGATTGGTCCATTTTTAACATCAAAAAAAGCGATCGGGATCGTTGATTGAAGGTAGCGGTAAATAAGTGAAGTTGTGCCACAGAGGATAGAGTACGGTGGCTACAGACCGTCGAGCGAGCAGTTCTCGTCGAGCTCGTTGGCCTTGAGGAGGTGCGCGGCGGCGTCGAGCGCGCGCTCCTGCTGCGCGGCGTCGGGCAGCGCGCTGGCGGCGCGCAGCAGCGTCTCCGGCGCGCACGTGTCCAGCGCCAGGCTCCACATGCTCACCACGCACTGCGGACCGCGCCACGTACAGTCGCCCACGAGTGGCTCAACTAATGCTAAACTTTGTTGCCGTTTTTGCCTAACTAAAATTTACTTCAATGGGTTACTATAGATAAATGAATATTTAGTTTGAAATTAGTGTGTAGAAGCGTTTGAAATTTTGAATTATCAGCTACTTTTGTGGCTGACTGTACTTTCCAGATCGATCAATTCAAGGACATCGAAACGGAGACTCGATAATTCTTTCATAAATACAAATTCAAACAAAAAATGTGTTATGAATATTTTAAAATCGGAACCATAACATCAAACACGAAAATACCTTATATTATGTTAGTCACTTCGTGAACACTTAGTTCAAAAATGACGTCAACCCACGACCCAATTGAGGTCCAGCTTATTTCAGACCCCAATCGAAATAAACATTTTTTACCTGTATCATGTGCAACTGATACTCCAACTGGCAACGGAAGCTGTACTGTACAGCCGTGTGGGTCTTCATCACCACCTCTCTGTCCCACACATTCACTGCTGGGAACCTGAACAGTATAAAACGATACATCAATCGTAGATGTCCCAAAAACAAGACTCGTAAATCGATATCGTTTAATTTTGATATTTGTGATTGGTCGAGAGACCAATGAATCAGTCACGTGTTAGTTTCTCAACCAATCAGGACAGGGATGTCAGTCTCTCAACCAATCACAATAAGACACGGAGTCTTGTCGTGTTCTTTGCTACGTACTAAGCACACAGGTCTGAAGCAAAAACGACGGAAACAAAACTTACCTTTCCCGAATCTGTCCCAGTATGATCTCGGCCTTAGTGTTCAACCTCTGCAGCAGCAGAATGAGCAGGATGGCGTCATGGTCACCTGCCACACAATAAAAAAAAATTGGCCAAAGTTGACTACAGCCGCCCAAATAGAAGTTAAAATTTTATAAGATTTATTGACTGGTCAATTTTTATTACTTAACCTCTGATTTGACATTGCATTTTTAAACATTGTATTGCCAGTTGAAATAATGTAAATATTTTTAAAAGTCAAGTAATAGTAACATTGCGATAAATGGTAAAAAAAATCAACCTACTTATCCTCACAACTTCAGAGTTATAGTAAGAGACTTTCCCGCCCTCACACCCACCACTACAACTCCTCTAAGCCAGGATCATTGGCACGCATTTTATGACACCGAGCGGTGAAGCTCGGCGAGTCTCAGGGAAAACTAATATGTCATTATCCCGCAACGAAATTAATCAAATAGAAAGATAGGGAGGAGTTGGAAATATTAATTGTCCACTTCCCTCCAGAGCAATGCGGGTGACAAAATCATGATGTAAGTTATAGTAAGAGTAAAAATTTTCATTCCCCTCAAGGAGGTTAGTAGGATAGTTAGCAGGGATGCTCACCGGCAGCGTGCATGAAGTGGTCGGGCAGGCAGGCGGCGAGCATGTCGGCGCGCGCGCGCGCCTGCGCCAGCTCCAGCGCGCGCAGCTGCAGGTCCACCGAGCGCGTGGAGGCGCGCGACGCCGCCACCAGCGCGCTCAGCTCCGCGCCCGCGCCGCCCGCCCCCGCCCCCGCGCCCGCGCCCGGCACAGGCTCCGCCCGCGACTCCGCTTCCGGCTTCAAGCTGTCCGACTCTGGCGCTGGAATTAACCAAAACTTGTTAACAAACTATATTACTAAATATTGGTTGAAAAGGTACAGTCGACCGAAATAAATGTATACGCGGACAAAGACATAATTTTTGTATGGTTGAATACAAAGTGATCAATATAAAATGTTTTTTTATTTTTGTCAAAGTTAACTCATCGGAGTCTGGCTATATATTTATGTGTTACTTAAATCTCGCTAAAATCATGTCAACCTATCTGAATGGATATACAACTATTAAAGCCGGATCTCGACTTTGAAAGCTAATATGGCAAATTTGTCACCACGTGTGCACTCATTACCATCCAGACGATTAAAAAATAACCAGTACTTGGAAGGGTCAGACTTATAAAAATAGACTATTAAAACAACATCCTGTATAACTTAAAGACTCACTTTGTTTGGACTCGAGCTGGTTCTTGAGCTCGTTGGACTGCTCGGTCATCTTCTGCACCAGCTCCCTGAACTTCAAGATGGTCGCGTCGCGGTCCATTATGGTCTCCATGGCCGCTTCTCGTTCCCGTATGGCCTAACAGACATACAAAACGTTGACATACATGCACAAGTTAAAATAATTCATTACTTTAAAAAGATTTTAAAAATTTTAAGAGTAAAGGATATATTCTACAAGTTATTTTTAGTTGGAATCTTGCACCTTAAATTCAACATCAATGGCTTTATTCAGATAGTCTATCGTTTTATTTAAACATTTCCTCCATCAGAAGCACAAGACCAAAATATTATGTAGAAGCACACAGAAGTAATTTGTTAATATTATTATCGTTCGCGTTGTTCCTGGCTGACAGGTTAAGTTTAAAGGTATCAGAATAACATTGTTTGTACACCAGTAACGTACCTCCCTGGTGGCGGCATGCGCCATCTCCAACTCCTCGCGCAGATCCATCTCGAGCTCGCGGTTGGACTCCACCAGCTGCTCGTGGACCTCCTGCAGCGCCTCCAGCTCGCTCACGTCCTGTTTCAGTTGTTCCACCTGGACAAATAACAACAGCATCTTAAAATCTTGTAACCATTTATGACCACTACATCTGAGAATGCCATATTTTAACTGTTGTTAGGTCTTTCATGTGGAGCACCTGTCTGAGTAGTTACAATGCTAGGTCTATTTGTACCGCTATGTATCCAGTTGCCATTATTTTTTATATTACTCTCATCTCAAGCCACAAAGTATTTTGCTACTTTTAATAATTGCCACAATCTAGCACCATCTGACCTGGTCTTCCAATGCCATCTTCTTCTCGGCCAGCTGTTCGACCATCTCCTCGGCGCCGAGCGCGGCGTCTACCTGCTCCCGAAGGTCGGCCACCTGCGCCTCCAGCTCCTCCACGCGCGAGGACAGCTTCTCCTTGGTGCGGCTCAGTTCCGCTATCTCCGACTTGTACTGCTCTAGATCCTGCCCGATTGAGAATAGTTCCATTGTGGGTTTTAAATGGACGGACGCCGTGATAAAAGTCGCAAGAAGTTACTGGGAGGATATGCTTTCCATCTGATCCGCTTGGAAATTTTAGAAGAGGCCTGTGTTCAGCAGTTTCCTATATAAACTGACAAAGATAACCATGATGATAAGATGAATGGAATGTGGGACGTATATTATGGTCTTACCAACATTTTCAAGATCTAAGTACTCCGTCTGCACGTGGTATACCATACTGTTTAAGAGACTAGAGGTCTACCAGTTTTAATCGACTAAAAAACTCAACCAATCAGAATCGAGTTAGTTTTACAATCTTATAGATTTCTTATTTGAATTGGTCATTGGATTATACCTGAAATGACAGATTGGGATCGTTTATTAAAATTGAGTTAAGGAAACTGTCTCAGTAAAGTATGGGCACTTTGATTTGATATTTGGCACATTGCATTAATAAATGAAACCACGTACCTCTGCTAACATTGTGCCGAAAATGATCCATGAATAAACAATATTTTCATCAAAAATCCCGGTTAAAGTTATCACACTTTTTTTATATTTTTGTAGTTGAGTTCGGATATCGCGTGTGCGTGATATATTTCTGAGTCAAAGTTTGAATTTGCTTTTAAAGTATTAGTAGTGGTATTAGGGCGCGTAATTTTTTTTTTTTTATTGATGTTTATTTTGTTGGAACCTTATATATTTTTATTTTACATCTACAGGTCGAGTAACTTATTGTAAAGTGTTATTTTCAAGAAGATAAGTGTGAGCCTGTAAATTGTATAACACGAGGCTGGTATGAAGTGGAGCTGACCTTGTGCATCTTCTGCATCTCGTGCTTGTCGTGCGCGGAGAGGTCGCGCAGGCGCACGAGCGTGTCGCGCAGGCGGATGTTCTGCTGCTGCAGCTGGCGCATCTCGTAGCCGGTGGCGCCGTCGCTCGCTGCGTACGGGTGCTCTGTTCAGCGCACGCACACACACACACCGGCTGCTTTATACGAGTACTCAACATGCCGCCGCCGCGTCTGTCTGTCTGTCTGTCCCACTGTCCGGGCTCAGCGGGAATACTCTTTTACGAGAGTCATTTTAGTCGATTTTAGGAATATATTAACGTTTTTCAAAGTAATTTTGATTTTTAATTTCTATCCTTAAAAAAAATCGATTTGAGAACATCTCCTTTCTTTGAGTCAGTTAATAATCAAAACGAGACGTTTACGGAAAAAAGCTAAACAATTGAAAAAAAAGTAAAAAAATAAATTGCTTTTTTTAAAGGCCCAGAATAATTTAATTTTTAAATTATAATTATTTGTATGCCAAATAGGGACTTTGTATCAGTCAGTCGTCGGCGACGTTAACACAACACATAAAATAAACAAACAAACATGCAATATAAAGTAATGCACAAAGACTTGACACATTCACAGTATGAGGAACAATTTATTACAATAAATAAATTTCTTTGAAACAAGAGCTAATGACGATATAGATGTTCTTAAACAAAGAATGTACCAAAAGTCGACAAGCAAGGTGATTATAATTAAAGCCAGACTGCCACCTTGTGCCATATGCCAGAACCTGCAATAGTAAAATATTTTACAGGAACGAAAGGTCTCTTTCTTAAGGGTGCTATATTGACAAAGCCAAGGAAAAATCCCTGGTATCGGGTGACTAGTAGCTATTGTAAAATTCTCCATTATTTTGATAGTCAAATTATTGTACTATTGAAATATAGAGTATCAAATTTTATAGATAAAATTAATTTCTATCTTATGTAATACATTTTATACAATATATATTTATTTTTGTCAATAGAGGTATATATATACAGGGATCCTATTATAAATCCTTCATCCCATACATAAAGCATTGAATGTGCCAAGTGCATGCCAATAAATACAATGTATGAAATATACATACATATGGATACTGTGAAATAAAAACAGACAGAAATCCAATTATACGTACATTTGTTAGTTGTTTATATAGCTCTATAAAATATAAAGAAAATATTGATAAACATAATATAGCAAAGTATTGATGTACAGGGTGGTGCAATGTTGAATATTTAGACCAAGATTTTGCGATAGGGGAGGCTTGATAACTAAACCTTATACCCATCGGATTCTAAAAAATACCATGTTCATGACAGCTTTATAGTAAAAATGTAAATATTAAAAGTTCTCAAAAATACACCACCCTGTACACATAACAGAACAAACAACATGTATATAGACCTGTGTGTGCCTGTGCCCTGTTTACAGGAAGAAAATTGACATTCAATAAAAATGACATTAGAATGTATTCGGTAATCGGCGAATTTACCCGACATGAAATTCATTATTTGGATAACAAATAATTATCATTGTTCTTTGTAAAATTTCAGTGGAGTGAATCAATTATTAAATAAATTTTACACCATCTAACTATACTGTATGGCATGTGCCAAAAATACTTATATCCATATCTTTTTATACCCTTTTGAGTTCTTTTTGTGCCTTTTTTTTGTAATGTCATTTTTATTTCACGTCGGAATAAACAAATCATTTATAAAGATATGAGTTCATAAAAATCAAATAGAAAACTAAAGCCAACAGAGAAGGTATGTGAGGATAGTTTGAGCATGTCTACAAATTTTTTAATGGTCTATTTAGTCAATAATTATCAAATAGTTTGACTAATTTGATTGTTATAAACGCATACAAGCAATAAATTGAGTCAAAATAACGACGGATACATTTTGTAAACTGGAGCAATACATATGTATAATTATAAATGTCTATTGTTTATACGTAATTTATTTGAAAAGTAACAAAATATATATGAAAATGAATTAAAATGTTTAATAGACAGGAATTACATTTGTAAGTTTTACTCGCGTAAGTTGCTTGCGTAAGTTGTAACTGAGGTATATTTCGCGCAAAATAAATTAGCAAGTTCCTGTAACTAACTTACGAAGTTGTTTACATTAGTAAATGTTTTCTAACTTACACAAGTAAAACTCACACGTGTAACGCACGAATTATAAACGAAATTCGGTCAGGCAACATCTAACAAAACACACTACTATATAAATTATTATGTATTTAAACAAAACGCAAACAAGCAAATATGTGACAGTATCGATCAATCTTTCTTTGACCGATCTAAAGATTTAGATTACTTGAATCACGCCAAAATTAAAATAAAAACATACCGCTGGACAACAGAAAACAATGGTGGGGGTACCTACCCTGATAGTCTGCGGTCCGAGACATGAAATTGTATAATTAATTAGGGAATTGTACAAATGGTATCATTGAACCCTAATCACTGTAACTTTTATAAAACAATATAATTATTATTAGTATTGCACAAGTTTACATGAAACCCGTCTGTAGATAACCTTAGCTAACACTAAGCGTATTCTTAAAATTAAACACATAAAAATACCTTATATTTTGGTCTTTTACAGAGAAAACTATAATATGTAGTCATATCATCACTTAAGAAACTCCGAGGTTCCATTTTGAATAAACCTGTCTTTAAGAAAATGTACTATTTTTACAACAATGATTTGATTACAATGTATTTAAATCACTATTAAAACCGAATAAAATATATATTAAATTTCTGATAAAAATAAACAAATTTAATATCCACGTAAAAACTCAAGTTACTCAACAGGTAATGGATGTTTCGCCCACATCGTGACGTCACTAGCATAGCGCGTGCGTATGAGAGGGAGACGGCTATCTATCCTTATACGCAGCCCGTCTTGCACGAGGAGTGCTAGCTAATTATTTCATTTTCTATATAAATAAGCCATCTTACCGATTTATGAGTTTATCTTTTATCTTTATTGATCTTTATTTATTATCGATTCGTCGTTTCAATTAGATTTTTTTTTTAGTATAACGTAATAAAATTCTGTTTCTTAAGCGACGATACAATTACATTAGGAAGTATAGGGCAGACAGTATCGTCCGTTACCGATAGCAAGTGTCGTTTCACCCAAGCGCTGGATTGCAGTAAAACTCTGTAGCAAGCAATAGTCTAGGACACATCGATAGCTTAGGTGCAAAGGCGGTAGAGATAATTCGTTTCTCATCACCTGGTTTCATAATACCTTTTTTTGTGTAATTTTGTTTATTGCGTTACAGAATCGATTTCAGTTTTGTTCAAACATTATTTATGTTTTTTTAACACCCAGGGTAAGAAAAACGAATTATATAATCACATACTACGTCGGTACCTTGCGAGTACGAATGACACCCCGGGTATAAATATGCTGTTAAAATACAAAATATATTAATCATATGACCTTTCCCATAAAGAAAGCTATTTTGGAAGGTCTTCGAAATCTATGGGAATAAGCACATTTTCTGTTAAGGCACTATATTAAATCCCCTTCCAGTACCCCCTCCGCCTACTTATAAGTATCAAAGCGAACACTTCCACCTCGCTACAGAAGTTCCACTGCAACCCATATAGCCTGATCAACTCACGTATGTTTCCTCCCGCCTCCATCTCTGCCTTCATGAGCTGCAGGTCCAGGGTGGCCTCCTCGAGTTTCTCGCGGCACTGCTCCAGCTCCATCTGCAGCGCCTCCGCGCGCTCCTCGGCCATCTCCTTGTCCAGGGCGGCCATTTCAGCCGCCTCGGACAACTCCGCCGTCTCGTCGTTATGCGCCTCGAGTGCCTCTTGGGCTTCGCGGATCTACAAAGAAACATATGTAATATCATAACATGTTTTGTATAAGAATATAGATTTCTACTGGATCAAGAATAGAAAAGACTAAAGGATTTTTTTAACTCGGGATAATCTGTTTTATCTATTCTACAGATTCTACCAGATCCACGTCCGAAGAGGCAAGACATGGAAGTCACTTGACACTTTAAATCGATTAGTGATATAGGTTGAGCATGTCTATTGGCGTTAAAGCAAACTGACCAGAGCCTTTTTCTTCCATAAAAAAATAACTATTAAAGGGTCATCATAACATAATATGCTGATAAATATGATGGAAAATATACCAACCTCCTGCTTAGCCCTCTGCAGGTCGCGCTGCAGCTGCGCCTGCGACTCCATGATCTTGGTCTTGAACTCGTTGGCCTGCTCGAGCTGCAGCCGCAGCCGCTCCAGCTCGCGCAGCTTCTCACGGTCCTCGGCGCGCCGCACCTTCAGCGTCTCCAGCTTCTCCTTCAGGTCTTCCACTTCGGACTTCAGCTGAGTAATCTAGAAATAGAAGATAACATAGTCGAAGGTTATCAGCGCAAGGCTGTACTTTCCGCTAGTAGCGTAGACGTCAGAGGCCTACGTCAATGACATAGCAGCATTTTAACGTCAGTGCGTTAATCCAACGCCTAAGTCAAAATTTTTGAAGACCAATAATGACAGATGCAGACGTGTTAGACGTTTGACACGATGATATAAATCTGTCAATCAACCGATTAATTTATTGATTCTTCCCTTGGTGTCTTAACACCTTAACATACAAAACAGAACATTTACTTTAGAGGTAGTCGCGAAATGTTTTTTTATAACGTTAAAAGTAAACCAGGAAACGAAACCGAGACGAAATGAGGAAAACATTGTGTAAAAGTTAAAAAAAAACAATGCGGTCATTGACGTCGAAATCGATCAGCGAGTCACGGTTCGTGGTAGCATAATAGACCCAATTACTGAGACAGCATTATAATCACGACTAGAAGTTTATAATTCGCACTGCTTTTGGCCAAGTTAATAAGCCTAACTACTCCCCCATTTCCTATCCCAGCCTAGGTTAGCTTTTAAACCATTCACAGGAACGCCCAGAAAAATAGCAAGGATTCCTTCCAAAAAAAATAGTCTTCTGACCAATTACAAAAGTAAATGTTGTAACGAAAGAACCCCACGCACTATCGTTCTATAATAATTTTACCTCCTGTTGCGCCTGCATGTTGGCTATCTTGTCTTCGACTGAGGAGGCGGCGGGCTGCGGCGACGTGATACTCTGCCCGGGAGTGTACTGCGGCGTCAGCGTCTCTACGAAGCCGGTCTTTGGAGACAAAAAAACAAGAATCAATACGTTGGGGTAGGCTACATTTCGATAGCTCCCACGCATTAGATAGTAAAAAACAGTATTATTTTACGGGAGACCTGTTTTGATGAACATCATTCTTTTGTTAAAAATTTGAAACATTTTTTACCAATATTGAAAAAAATATCTATAACAATAATTGAAAAACTCAGTTGAAAGTGTCCATTAACTAAACTCATTTCTCAGGTCACCTTAGGCATGCCGTCATAATAAACCATTTTTCAAGCATGTCGTAAAATCGATGAGCCAATTCGGTTACACTGGTTATATTCACTATAACCAGTGTAACCAAATTCAGTTTTAGATACTTCATATTTCGATATACTGAAACCCCGGTTAATACGAACCTCGACGAAGGACGCACGCTTGGCCAGGTCGGGCGAGGACGCCCGCTCGGTGGTGGGGGAGGCATACGACGTAAGCGACTGCCTACTGCTTGCTAGAGACGTGCGCGAGCTGGAACACGCGGCAACAACCCTCAGGCATCGGCTAGAGATGCGACACAGAATTGATGGATACAATTTGAATCTATCGATTGACCGACACCACCACATAATGCGTTGCCGTGCCGCTGCCGCTGCCGTGCCGTTGCCGTACTGATGCCGACCAATCGTGGATGCCATTAGTGACAATACAAATACAATGGATTTTTTTCTATGTTTTAATATATTCATTATGAGTGCGAAAATATATTGAAAATGACTCAAATGGTTATCCATCAATTCAGTGACAATATAAGGCATTGTACAAAGCCTACATTTAATAGGGATATTAAATACAAAAGTGGGAATAGTCTTACAGTAACAAGTGTAGTAAAAGCGTTGTTATTTACAAATTACGGTGATTATATTTTAGCTTAAATATATGGGTTCGACTATAAATAACAATAAAATATAACATGAATAATTTTAAACAAAAGCAGGAGCGTCGCCAGCCTAAGTTCAAGGGGGCCACTGCCTCCCGTGGAAGTGCGAAAATTTTTAAGCCCACTCGCTCGTTGTCAGGTTGAATTCTCGTTAATGTTATAGTTCGACTCATCAAATGCCCGCTGCTATCGGCACTTGATCATCTTGCCTTGTCCCTCTAACCATTGGCTGGTGATACCCCCGAAATTATCTACTTTTTCTATCCAAAACATTCACATACACCCGTCCCAACATCAAACTACAACATGTAGCAACAAACAAATAAAAAAGCCTCAAACAATATCTTAAGTTGACTCCTAAACGGCGTAGAAGAATTAAAAAGAGGACGAGAGTAAATACACGGAAAGTCATTTTAGATTACTACAATAATGGAAAAGTATACACGAACGGGTGGAGTCAACTTAAAACTACAAAGTGGCCTTTTTTAATTTGAAAAAATCAAAATGCTGTGAAAAGCGTGGCGATATACATAAATACGTCGTAGTGCTACTATTTATTCGTGTACCAGCTAGTCGCTAGCCCTGAGCTAATCACACAACACATAATAAATAGTAGGATACAGGCAAGCAACCTGTCACTCAGTTTCCATTGAAAAGTTTGTTCCTTACTTTATTATTAACTAATGCTTAAACTCAAAGGAAAGGCAATGGAAACCGATACGTGTGACCTATAAAGACATAACATACATTATATAAACCTCTTCCCATACACATAAATTGCTACATAACTAGACATAAGCTATGAAAATGTACAGAATAAAAATACAAATATTCTAATTCTCAACATCACAAACATTGAACTCCATGAAAGACATTAAGCTACAATGCAATCAAAAAGAATTATTATTCCACTTACAATTAAAGATTAAAGTATTTATAAGATTGAACTGAAATGTGTTCAGTATTTCTTAAGCTATTTTATTGAATTTAAGAAATACTACAAATAGTTAAATGATATTAAATTTGCAAAACACCGAATATTATGTACAAATATCGATATTAAAAACATTTCAATAATACTGGACTGCAATTCGAGACATCATAGGCTTTCAAAAAATATTAGCACCAAATCCGGTAATGAAGAAAAAGTTGAAATATGTCATTTGTATATCCAGAGTTTGAATTCCGAAAGTAGTTTTTATGAACGTAAAAAGTAAATTGCAATATTCCGCTGAGAAAAAAAACACCCTGTATTTTAACATATTTAGGCAAAAGCTTATTAAAATATTGCCTCTAAACCACATCTTCAATACCAGATCATCGTAAAAAAAACTACTTAAAATAATTCACTCCCATCTGAAAATAAACCCAAAATTCTAGAAACAATCAGCAGGACACTAAAACATTTTTTCAATAGAAGACGTTGCAGGCTAGAAAACTAATTTACAACGCCCTCTATCGAATATTTTCATCAACAACACAACCAATATCACAAATACACAATTCAACACAAATTCTACTCCATAACCCGTGCTTACAAAATGCAATACGTGTATAATTTTATAATTTGCATGCAGTTATCACCAAATAATATTTAAAAATTTTCCAAATAAATCTAAAAATAATTTTGACTTAAAGAGAAAGGCTGACAAAGACCGATCGACAAAGTTTAAAGATTAAACATCTTGGTATACTGACCACTATAATATTGGTCACCCCTATCGTGTAACGCGACTTATGTGGTGTATCCAATGTATATAGTTTTACATAAGTCAAGAAGGTACGTGACAGCAAGATATGTGTCTTCGTCCAGTCGAACATATACGACCAGATACCAAAACTCATTTCGCGAGGTTTCGCTTAGTTGACATTAAGATTAAATGAGGGAAATATTCAGTATGTTAGGTTAGTCGAGGAACTCGTTTTGAGAGGGTATTTGATTCTCGTCGCAAATATATTTAAGATATGACCGTATTTCTTACGGGAATTTCAGCAGCTAAATATTTTAGCGTGTCCAAATCTGTATGTGAAGTATGAATGGAAATGGATCGTACTTAAAAGTCATATTCATATATTATAACCAATAGAATAGGTTAATGAAGTAGCTAGCACGAGAGTACTAAGTACTCCCACGAGAGACTCGAAATTTTTCTAAAGGTTCACTCTGTTATTTATCTTTTTTGTATATATTTTTATTAATTACATGCAAGCATGACCGGCTGTGTGTTTAAATAGGTACCTCGACTAAAAATACATACTACATTACCAAACGTTTTTGTCGAATTTTATTCAGCAGTTCTCTCTAAACTTAATAAAAATCATCGTTAGTGTAGAATTTGTGTCATACACAGATATTTTACGACGGTATCATCGCATGCGGGCTAACGTGGAATCTTTCTAGAAGCTTCAGCAAGTCGACGATCCTAGCGCCGGCCCAATTCGCGCGTGACTAAACAATGCGGCGACATTGGGGTCGTGGACTCAATATCATCCACATTAGAACCAGATTCAACTACAAAACAGACTTTGACGCTTAAGTGAAAATAAAAAAATATATTCAAAAATACAAAACGCCCAAGCCTGTCCTGTCTAAATCCGGCCCTGCACCCCGTAACAACGCTGCCAAGTGCTACACAACCCAAGCATGTGTGCGGTTCATAATGTTCTTTACCTCGACATGGACAACGTGCCGGCTTTGGTCTGCGCAGGGGACGCCTTGCGACGCACCCTTTAGTGGGCAAGCACCGACATGTTAGTACATTATACTGTCTCGTGGCGGGTTCGCTACTAGAGCCTCTATGTGTCACATATACAGCTGCTGTCAAGCTTAACGGCCAGCCTGAAGTTAGCCACGAGCGGCGTCGCAACTGTTTAATATGGTGACTGAAGGCGGAGGGCGGGTGACGTCACTAACTTCAGGATGGACATAAAGTATAGTGAGAGCTGTATGTGGCAATAAGTGCCTATATTAAGGTGATATTACACATATGTTAGGTAAATGTTAACATTTTATATTGTGACGTCATCACTGACTGTCTATAAGGCCTTTACAGCATTATGTTCCAAAAATGTCAGTGTCAGATACATAAACTATTATTAAGTTTGCTAGCATCATTCAGATGTAATTTGTAATGATATAATTATGTGCAAATAAGCATATAGCAGTTTGTCACTTATATGCGTCACCTTTTTGCTATCGTTGGCCTGTTTTTAACTTGAAACCTTAAACAAGTAAGACAAGTGATAAAGTACAGAGAAATTGTTAAAGACACTAGTAGCGAACGTAAAACTTAACATTATTGCTAATGAAAAAAAATTACCTTAATTATTGTAGTAAATAATTAATTGGTTAACACAATTATTGTTATTTCATTCTGATAAAAACCAATGTCAATAAATCAGTTTATTTGAAACAAAAATCTATTTATTTATAAAACAAACTTTACTAAGAAATCAATTTATTTTATAATTATCTTTTACTAAGTATAAACTTGACTATAGTACGGCATAAAATTTTCATAAAATTAAATTAGGAACATCTAATTTTTGGTTAATGTGCATAATTTAATTCCACACGTAACTGACTTATTGGCATTGCTTCATGTAACTGAACGAAATTGGACCAGGAAGAATAAAGTTCATTCATTAATGGGATAACAGAGAATGGACCGGCAAAAATTATATACATCTTAAAATTAAAGAGGAACTACCCACATTCAGACAGATCAAGAAGAGGCTAAAAAGGATTTGTTATTCATTAGATTTGGGACGACTACTTACTATGTTATAATAGCATCACATTTGCTAGATATTTTGCAAAATCATTTTGACTTAATCAAGAAAGGAATGGGTAATGTATATCAGGAATGTAACATACAAATTATATGTTACTGAACAAAATAGTGTCTGTAGCAAAGCGCATAGAAGAAAGAATTCCTATTATAGATCAAAAATATTGAGATGGTAACAGTCATTACGCATACTTCTCATGACTCTTCCTTTTAAATAAAACAAAAGACAAGACGATGACGAAAATGCCTTAATTCATTCTAACGTTATTTTTAATATGTCACTTCCATCTTAGAAAGAGAAAGACACATAACAATTTATAGTATGCATTTATCGTTCTCCCAAATCAAATGTTAAAAAGAAATATATCACTAAATCATTTTCATAATAATGCCGGTCACTTTAAGGTCGTTTGTCTCCGTCTAACGTGATAAGTGCGAAAGAGACAGAACGCTCGTTGGAGTTACGTAAGGGTGCGCGAAGCTCTAGGAAGCGTGGTGCGTTAACTACACGGTATCTAGTACTCACGTGGTGGGTCTAGACCTCTGGGCCACTGTTATACTAGCGGGGAGAGAAACACACGTCAGTTAGCGGCACACTATATTCTAGTATTTCATGTTGATTTGTGTGTGGAGAGAAATGAAAATGATGTTACAAATATATTTCCAATAATTTATAGAATTGAGTGGAAAATATTTGTTTTTATGATCATATATTTTTATAGTTTTATTGTATTTCTTTAAAATATTCTTATGTTCCTTTAAATCTATAAAATACATTTGTCATTCTCAATTCTCTTCCAATGACATGTGTAAGTTGCAGTGTAAAAAAAATTAGACCAGAACAATGTCTATATGAAGTCTACTGAAACGCTATCCCCATTATTCATAGACATTATTTATCTGAGGATGGAGCATTGCTGAGATAACAAGTCTGTTTCCCAGTGCCGATGGCATGGTAGCGTCGATAGTGCGTAGACATAGGGCCGTAATTGTGATTGGCTAATATTGAGATACAACTTGAATCTAATTGGCTGTCAGATAAACAAAGGTTAGTAACAGACTTGTTATCACAGCAATGCTCCGTCCTTAGATAAATAACATCTATGAATAAGGGAGTATGTTTATAAACACCTGTTAAGTCTCATGCACTCAATGTTTCCTTTGTGACACCACTGCATTAATATAATTTAAATATGCCTGACGTTATTTGCTTTAATAAGAATAACAAATATTTACCTTTTATATAAAAGCTGATTTTTAATAGTTGCAGATCTTTAAATTTAATTTATGGTCCTTGAAAAACAGTTAAAATATTCTGAATGCTTTAAACAGATGATTCTGTGTTTTTCATATTTTAAAGGCATATATAAATTTTTATTTTAATGCATTACAGACGAATTTGTATTATATTAATGTATAAGAGTTAATAAAGAATGTCAACAATAGCACATGTAGCATGACAAACATAAAATATTATATATTATAATAAGAAGATAGGTATGCCATTGGATTTGTCAATTGTAATTTTGTCCTTTATCCTATACATAACCACAAATAGTGCGAAAAAGAATCCTTTCTGTAACAACTGCATTAGAATTGGTTTAGAAATAGTGGCAGTAAGTAGAGGCGAGGTGAGGTGTATGTAGAGTAGCAGTAAAAATTTAAATAAATTATTATGTGTTGAATTTATATCAAGTAAATATTTGGTAAACATAAGGATCAAAATGGAGTCAAATATCCTACTGGGACGATTCCATATACTATGGTTATTGAAAAATACAAGCCATCTTTTTGCTTAATCCTGGTATGTCATTTGAGTGACATTGAATGTTAAGAATCTGTAAAGTGTATAAACAGAACACCTTTATTGTTTAATCTGATTGGGTATGGCATATCTATTTTTTTAATTAATCATTGGTAATACATTAAATTGAATAATGAATACTTCAAAACATTCTTTATTAACTATTAACCTAGATGATTTTTGCCTAGCAGCACTCTTTATTATGGCAACACTTCACACTGTTAGTCTGTAATTCTGTTAAAATCTAGCAACACTAGCTTCTAGAAAATGAAACATGATTATTGTTAACAACATCTATTTAAAACTATTATAAGTCTATATAATATGTAGATACATGATATATAAAATTACAATTTATCAGCAAATATGGTCTTAAACTTTTATAATATTTATGGTTTTTTTCTTATGTTGCCAGTAAAATTTATAAAACTAAGAATTCGAGGTAATGTGGTTCATGTAACTCCTAAGTAATATACCCCAAACTAATCTATTTCTTAAAACACATGCTTTTTAGACCCACAAATCTACCATTTTACCAAACCCTAAGTTTTTAGAAAACAGAGTGATAATGATACTTTAATTATCCATAATGAGTATAAATCTATATCCAAGTTTTAAGAACTCTTATTCAAAATTTAGATAAATGTATCTTTGAAAAAGTTTACTATAAGTTGCTAATATGTAAGATCGGCATCATTATGCAAAATTAAAATATCTTAAAACTCTGTAAATCAGTGTTGTGCATATCCCCCAAACTCATTCAAAAACCCACAATCCCTGTACTGTTCCTCCCAAACATCCATCATCCAGTGTGCTTCATTTATCCAGATCTGTTTCATAGAAAAAAGTAAACAGTCCCTAAGAAAACGCAGATCGAAATATGTGTAGACAAATCATTGAATCAATTTGTCATTTGAGTGAACAAAATACCTGCTTAATCTCCGGCCTGGCGCACTCTTAGACTCCTCCGAGGGAGTGGTGATGGATGTCTCCATTGGATTGTCCTCAGAGTCCAACAACTGGATCTGAGTCTGACGTACAAACACGCCATAATTTTCTTCACACTGGAAATATACAGATAAACATATAATTGAAGAGTGAATGTATAAACCTTTCTAGCGTATAAGGGGATCTTTAATTTGGTTCCCAGTTTGTTCAATGCTATGTATGTTTCCAATGTAATTTCTTGGGACTGTATCATGCATAAGAAAATCTGACAGACTTTAAGTCATCAATCTTAGCAGAAGAAGCTAATCTTTATGCTATAATGATACTGTGGTTGATTGTAATACTTACACCCTTAATTTCCACATACTACTCACCGTAAAATACGCATGTCCTCTCACAGTACCGTTATTCTTTCCCTTCGGCTCGTCGAGAATCACACCAATCCACTTTCCAGTGGCAAATGTAGGATGACCGACATAAGCCACAGAACCTTTCACGTCCTTCCCGACCACCATCACACGCTGACCCAGCGTTAACGCCTTATCCGACATCTTCACTCAGTTTATCTATCCTGAAGACGACAAAAATATCCATACATTTAGCAAAAATAAGAAAATTTTGGTAACATTTTCATCGCAGACACTAGTTACCTTATAAGGAATAAAATAAAAACTTTACGCCGAATAAGTCAACGAATTTTCATAAATTATAACATAATTGTCATGTACTATTGATTCGAGTTGAAATTATAGATCTCCTTTGGATATATAAAGCGAAATTTAGGTAAAATTGCAGTTGTAATGCAGTTTTGCGAATGTATGGATTTATTTCAAAATGTCACTTTGAAGTTTGACGTATTGGTCATCGTTACGTTTTATTGATGCAATACACAGCGATGGAAGCTCGGGGATGGAAGCAATAAATATAAAAGAAGTGGAACGCAGTATTTTTCAGTTGAAAGAAAAGAAAACTAAAACTAAGAATAAAAAGTATTAGAGAATAGAGCGCTTTCATTGAAATTTGTTTTCGTAGTTTCAATCGGAAATATTGTATAAAATTAACGCACCATCTCGGCTTGGCTCACTAATCGCTATCAAACTTCACAGGATCATCCGCTGTGTTAATATAAAGATTACTTAAAAATGTTATTAGAATCGTTCCAACTGTTTTGGAGTCCATACATAGGAACATATACCTTTCTAATTATATATTATATAGACGGATTGTGTAGCAGCGCTTAATGTCCCTTCGGCAGCACTTAACCGCTGGTTCCACTCGCCGGTGCAGCGGAGTTCATCCGTACTACGTGGAATCGATCCGTAGCAGCACTTAGCGCTTTTAACAAGGCTTAAAAGGTGTGTTCATCTTCCGGTAGACAGCGGCTTGGCTGTGCCCCCGGCATTGCATAAATCCATGAGCGCCACTAACCGCCTGACGGACCGCTTGCCCTATTACCTACCTAAATAATTCTAAACAATAAAATAAAATAAAAAATACTGTCAATAACGTTTCGATAGTGTGTATCCCGAGCATGCCAAAGTGTAGAACTGACAAATAAGGATACGGTCTTAGGAAGATCCTACTACAATTTCTATTGTTATTTCACTTTTTGTTCCAATTTCCAATTCTCAACTCTTTGTTCTCAACATATCTAATCTAACTTCCACGGCCATTGGCGATGATAGTATTAGAATTTTAATTTAAGAAATAAGGCACACTTATTGCAACAATAACTTTAATAAAATTACAAAATTCTCATTCTATAGGAATTTGTTACTAAAAAGAAATGTGAAAATACGATTATTATTAATATACCAGACAAAAGAAACATAACCATCGAATGTCTTTGATCAAGCACCGCGCACGCAATAAATATTAATATAGTTACCATCACCATCATGGTAATATACACAGCCAGGTACCACACGTAAATGGTCACTAACGTATTGTTTCTTTTGCAAGCTCCAATAAGAAGACAGATACTGGTAAGCAATAGTAGAAAATTAAGCACGGAAAACATAAAAACGGCCACTTGTCCCAATTCGCCGTCCAAGCCGACGGTCTGAAGATGAGAAATGTCGAAGAAGGTTGATAGCAAGATGCACATGACGCCCCAAGCAGCCATTATGACGCCGGCTAAGGCGATATAGATGGAGCCAATCCGTAGTGGAATACAGCATATGCAGGTCCGAATTTCGTAACAATCGTCGAGTACGCTGCCTGAGGACATCTTCGACATAATATTGCCGGAGGATTTTTGTCACTAGTTTGACATGGTGTCATGCTCTTTGCGTGATGTATTAGGTCAAAGAGAATTATAATGTACTAGGTACTTCAAAATGAGGTACTTATTTGATCCTTAATCATGTTTAATAAGGTTTCTTCTGTAAGTTGAATATTCAGGATAATATACATTATCTTTATATCAAATCGAACTTTAAAGAGAAGTTACAATTATTTTCTCTCTAAATCTGTAAGTTAATATATAAAGCTGAAGAATTTGTTTGTTAGAACGCGCTAAACTCAGGAACTCCTAAACTAATTTTGAAAAAATCACTAATAGGAAGCTACATTACCTGGGTGATATAAGCTAGTTTTTATACCGTAAAATCTCGCGTGGGGAGTCGCAGGCAAAAGCTGGTGTAATAAAGTAATAGATCCATTCTGTAGATAAATAGTGTGTCTAGTTACGGGATTTATCAACCCGTGGTCAGGGTTGAGCAGTATTTCAATTACTTACTTATAATTAAAAACCGTATGTACTTCCTAAAATTGTAAATTATTCAAATACCAATACTTGACGGGGGTATTTTTTAGATACTATTTCAAATACTTATGAGTGCATTTTGCAATTTGTATTTTAAGTAAGGGGGAAGCATGTATTTTGCCCCGTTCTGCCTGTGATACGCAACCCCCAGGCGGCGCGACGCGGCGTGTCCAAATCTTGCGCAGTAGAAAAAAAAACGATTCTAAGTTCTACAGTACAATATATTAATAATTGTATGTACTAAATAGATATATTGTTAATTGTTATTCAAAGGTTATTCACTTATTTATTGCACAACATTTTTGTTTGTTTCTGTATCTGAGGACTTAGCAATTTCATCATCAATAATTACGTGTATGGTTAACCAATAGTGGGTCGCTGTGATGACGCGACATTCCACCAATGGAAGGCTTAATAATAGTTACTTATGAATTGCTTACTTTGTACATAATACCGCGAATTCTCTTAAATGGGCGAAAGTAGGACGAATGGAAAGTTTAAGACTGTTTATGAAGTACCGTTGTTGATACATACATAACATCACGCATTTTATCCCCGAAGGGGTATGCAGAGACGCAACTAGGGCACCCACTTTTCGCCAAGTATGTTCCGTCCCATGATGTGATAGGGGGCGAGTCTATCGCCATATCGGGCACAAATTCCAAACTCCGGGCTGATACTGAGCAGAGAAACCCAAATATCACTTTGCCCGACCCGGGATTCGAACCCAGGACCTCAGAGCGCTATTGTACCGGACATACAATACAACTACGCCACCGAGGCAGTCATATTCAAAATCATCAACCGTTGTTGATGATTTTGAATATAATTTAAGTTGGTTTCTTGACACTTAATAAGCTGCAAACATTTTAATCTTATATTCTTACTTTTGAAAAAAAGAAGAAGATGGAAGACAGAAGCAGATTCCGGCTCTTTAATACCGAGAAGACTGATTTACAGACGCTGGTATCGATCATGCGTTTTTTCGCTTCTCAGCCTTAGATACTCAACCAATAGGCGCAGTATCTTCGAATTAAGTACTATAAACAGTAGTTAGGCACGTTTCAGTCAGCTATATCTAATGCAATTTATTGACTGAGCGTATCGGTATTCCATTGTTTTACTTAGGTACATATTTTGTAAGAAGCGTTCTCATTCTTCCGCATCAGACTTCGCGGTGACTAGATCGTCAGCAACCTTTTCCGAAACGATGCTGTGGTGTACTCAAAGGCTAATAATATTTACATAGGTTCCTTCTCAACATGACACTCTACCGAAATGTATGGTAAATAAAGTATAATACAAGTAGGATATCAACTAGAGATTTTCCTTTTTCAGGTTCCAATATGATAGTTATGAAGAGATTACTTACATAAAAAAACAAAAATAAGTCGTATTTATAATTTGATATTCGCACCTCTTTATTGCATTTACTGAATTCTCACAATTAGGAAATGCCTCATGTCCCAGTATCTGTTTATAGTTGTATTCATAGTTGGCTTCCGTTCCCTCCTAGCCCCTTAAACCCAAACCACTATGAGACTGACATTAGGTAGATTTGTATAGGTATTGTTAACTGTACGCAAACAAAATAGCATGTTTAGAAAAAAAATTGTGTCTCATAAAAACTTTTTAAATAAAAACTCGATGAATTGTTAAGCCACACTTCCTAGAATGGACCTTGAGCCAGTTAGTACCTTTGTTCTGTTTCTCTGACAGAGTGTATAAAGCCATTCGTCTAGTGGAACTCAAGCCTTAACTCCGCAGATGAAAGCGTTACAATACGGACCGTCACCACGTGTTATTTCATTTCATTTTAGTTACCCAAGATATTTATGATAACTACTTAGCAAACCCCAAAATGATATCCAGGAAATAAGTAGGTTATTAACACATGTATAATAAATACAATTTTTTCGTACGTGATTTCTATATACACAATGAAACAAAATATAAAATCAAGATAAACAGCCAGAAAGAATAAAGAATTAAAGTCCATCCTTCCATCATTACCATACTGCAAGTAAACAACTTATTTTACACGTCGGATAACATGAAAATATGAAGTAGGTGCAAGTCCATGGTATAACTTAACAATTACTTATACTTACCTACACCTATCAAATATACATAATATTACATAGTACTAGATAGGTACTTATGTTAGTTAAATATTTTTCGTTTTACATAGACTTTTTTCTTTAATGGTCCCTAGCCTTTACCTACAAGTTACAACCTAGGCACAACTGGCACAGATTACCTAGGTACATACTTACCTACCTGTTTCGTCTACGATTTTATTTATAAGCCTGTTTACCTGTTTCTTTTGCAATATTATGGAAACTACCTACTATAGGTATGCTGTTTCATAAATTTTATCTTTTATGTACTTACCTATCTAATTAATGAGTAAACTTTGATCACAATGAAAGTCCTACGCAATTAAGTTGATATTGATAAAATGACGTAGTTTGTAGACTTTTTCAAGTATCTACGACCTACCCTAATATAAGATAGTGTTATCTATTTTCGGCAATGAAAATGATCAACACGGAAAAATATCATACAAATTGAATACAAATCAGTGTTAATTTATCTCGACTCCGTCTGGTACCGCTTGGCAACAGCTATTTGCTCTCAAAGACAAAAAATAGTCTGTTCTTTTATAAAAGCTGCTAAATATAAGTAGATCTTAAAATAAAAGACTAAGATCGAAAATTCAGTCCACACGCAATCAATGAATTCTTTACAAAAAATTACTATGGATTTGGGACAATGTAGACAGCACGGCAAAATGTAATAAAATTTAAATGTTCATATTCGTATCATTTTAAAATTTATAGACGTGATATTTTCATACCTTGCTTTAGTAAATACATATACCTACTTACTTATAATAGGTATTCGACAATACTTTTTCTCTAAGGATTAAGGACTAGGTGATATCGAAATATGTTTATCTTCCTATGATAATTAAAACGGAAGCGCTCATAATCTACGACTGCGTAGAAACTATATAATAGCTTCTTACATTAAACCTTACAACCTTGAGCATTCTGGAATAAACGACAGTAGGAAGTACCAAGGTAGGAACTGGGCCGACCGCATACAAAGGAGTCTGCGGTTTGCATTGCACAATATAAATCCTAGGAATCTACGTTGTACGAGGTAGGTACAGGTACAAAGTACACATTATAAGATATAAAGGTACTTTGGGTACCTATATCGGCTAATTATGTTTCAAATGTGAACTTTTGATAGTATGTTGAATTTATTGTTGGTACAATAAAATACTACATTAGACATGAATAAAACGTTTGATTTAGTCACAGATGGTTATGATCGTCATCAGTTTCTCGGTGACCTCACTCATTGTCGTAGCCTTGCTAAATCGAGTATGTGACTCACAGCGTTTTCCTCAATAGATTTCCTGGACTTTGTTACTATGTACATAGAGTGTAAATTTCCATACCCCAGTAGTAAAATGTTTGTAATTTTTACTTATCTGTCTAGCTGATTATAATTTTGTTTTGACACGTCTCAGAATTATCTCCTTTGATACCGTTGTCCACAATATCGGCTGTATAATATATGTTTTATGATAATAGTGAACCCAACACGAGCCAGCATGTTTTATATTATAGATAGGTAGGTACATGTGGTCGCATTACATTAAAAACAATATGCAAATATATAATTAAAAACTAGGCTAGTTTAGTTACTTTCTGCAAGCAAGGTCCAGAAAACATTGCAACAAGCGGATATTACGCACTTATTTACATAGTTGGCACACATTTATCTAACATACAAATAGGTTGATACATGTTGCTATATATTACATCAGTGTATTCCCCGTGTTACAAGTGGTACAGTTTGAATTTGCTTGGGTGCGATTTGCAGGTGAAGCCTACCTAGAGCGCAGCGTGGCGCGAGTCCGCCGCTATTAACGGTAACCAGTAACAAACACACTTGATTGTGACGAATGCAAAGGAACTGAGAGCGCCCAACTTTCACTGCGCTCGGTCCCGTTACGGCGCTAAATAAAATTATCCCGCATACAGAAACATGATATTTATTAATTGAATTACAGCAATTTAAAAATACAATGTCGTACAAAACAAAAAGCGATTAACTATTTCGTTCGGCGTTTATTTGCAACTAAAGACGTGAGACGGCGTCGACACTCGCACGATATACATAAAATATATATTTTACACGGGGGAGTCGCAAGGCACGGGGCGCGAGCGGCCGTTGTGGCCGCTCCCGCTCTTCTCTGTAGACGTCTGTGCTCTCTAGGTACATAATCGACAAGTTTACAACGCGCAATCTCTCATAGTATGTGGTGAGTGCATGGTATGCTCCGCCGGCCTAGAAGCCGTGCACCTTCAGCTGTTCGGGCTTCACCAGGCCCGACTTAATCAGCCACTGGCAAATATTTTCGCGCTGGTCGCCCTGCAATTGCAGCACCTCGCCGTACTCCGAGTGCTCCACCACCGTTCCGTTGCAGGCGAACTCCTTCTTGCATGCCCGCACGATCTTCTTCAGGTCATATTCCGACGAGAGGCCTTGCACCGTGGTAAGCGTCTTGCGCCCGTTACGCTGCTGGATCCGGACGTGCACTAGACCATCTTGCACGTCGTCCTCCGAGCTTTTGATAGCATCGGCGAATGGATCAAATGTGTTCAGATTCTGGATGGACATACGATTGAACGTTGCTTCTCTTTGTTTCAACAAAACGCTGCGATACTACGCACTGCCGCTATACTAATGTCACTGATAACGCGCACGCCGCGTGTTCACACACTAATGACCAATTTTATGCTAACTCCAAATTGTAATGGCGGACACAACCACAAATGAGAAAAATGGGAATGTCACGCGGAGGCGGAAATTATCGATCGGTGTCATAGACAATATAGAACTAAAGGCCAGTGTACACATATCGTGATTTTGGTATAGTCTTAGCTTGGAAATAATATTTTATACAATATTATCCTTTGAGTTTCGCATATAATTTGGGCACATAATCGTCATATTGAGCGACATAGAAATTTCCAGCAATGGGACTTCCTAATTTATATTGTTGCGCAAACTTAGAAATCGAAAACTTTCCTCTTTTATCACCCGAATTGCTGGGGAGCTTCGGCATTTTAGAAAAATCACATTTCTGTGGTTGTTTATAAACAAGAAATACATATCTATGCAAACCAGTGCCTTTAGGAGGACCAGAACCGATATAATCAGATAAAATTTCACCTTTGTTAAAATCTCCGCCAAATATATTCCCAACCAACCAATGATGCCATTCTCTAAATTTAGGATTCTCACGGCTTGGTGCATCGGGATCTACCATCGCCAATGTATAGTACTCATTTTCCTTAGCTGCCCATTTTACTATCGGCTTATCTTTCACTTGCGTTGGAGTTAATTCTTTTCCCAATTCGACGTTAACACCGCTAGAGTATTGAACGTTCAGCAGTTCTGATGGTGCAGTATTGATCACATCGGGAACTACACAATGTTGTTTAAAAAGACCTTGAATATCTGTCATCCTTAATCCTCAATATTTCCTGAAAACCAAAACGCTCTTTTATTCGAAAAACAAATATTATTGTACCAGAAATCCGATTTACGTAAAACTATAAAATTCCCGTTATAGTTTTACGATTCCTTCGTAATTTCGTTTCTAATAATAACGACGGTTTCCTAGCAACCATAATTCTATTTAAATTAAGTGTAGTATTCAACCTTAGAAAAATAATGTATACTTAACTGATCAGAAAAATAAAAACCCGTTGAAAATTTTGTTGTAACAAGTAATTAAAAGATTCTATATTTTACCACAACATACTTTTCTTGGTTAGCTAAACTTAAATACTATCCAATTTAAGAGACGTGGTGACATGTCAGGCGTTTTTAATCAGTAATTGATCAGACTAAAATATATTTTATCGCTCTAGACATTAGCGTAGTTCCGAATTTCCTTTTTGGCTGCTCGTGCAAGCAAAAAAAAGGCTGCCGATTTCAACGAAAGGCCTGCACCACGCGAGGCACTAGTAAGCCTAAAGTTTTCTATAAAGAGTGTCGCCCATACTAATTGTCTTCCCTAGTTACGCTCATGGCTCTAGATTTATATGCGTGATAAAATTTCCAACAGCAACTCGCAAAATTTGGGTCCAGTATATAAATACTTTACAACCATACAATAATCGCATCAATACAAATTTAAGTAATTGGTAAACACAAATTATTTAAGTTTAGATGCTCTAGAGGACCAAAAATTAATATAACTACTAATACATTTATGATTATACGTCGGTAATAATGTACACTACTCCTAATAAAAAAAAAATCTACAGAGGTCTATGGTTCTACAGGTAAAAAATAGGTTTAACAGATAACATAATAATTTTTTGCGCACCGAGGAATGTCAGAGTAAATAACCCGAATCAAGAAGCACCCGCGCGTATTAGACATCATAGACATAGTGTAACGCTAGTTTATTAGTCTCTGAGTGTAACCAACTCTACAGTATTAACTGTAGATTTATAGTTTTTTGGAAATTCTTTGAGTTTTGAGTTTAGCCTTCCAAATCTACTTTTTTATTTATGATGTAAGGTTCGTTTATTTGCTTTGCTATGTAAGTGGACTGGACTGTGTTATTGTCACCTCTAAGTTACATTTTTTTTTAAATTATTAACGTAGAAGAGATGAGAATTCAAGATTTGCAAAGTAGAAACGAGATACCAAATGTAAATATATAATTTGAGCAATAAATTGTTGTTTATTATATGTGTTTAATCGTTGTACATGTTTATTCCTTTCCAAATCCTTTTTGATTTATTAAATTAAGTTAGGTATATTTTTTGTACGTAATTCCTTTGCCAAATTTTGTGCTTCATTTATTACTACTAATAATTTAAAAAAAAACCTGAAGATATTAGTTTGTTTTATATTAACTGTTTTTGGAATTTTTGCCGTTTTTTTCTAAGATGGGGTTGGCAACACTGATCAGAGCGGACAATTTAGCCGCGAAAATAAAATTTCAACTGCAAATTTTAACTCTCTCGCGTTGCATAAAGGAAATATAATGAATATTGTATGCATTTAAAATACTACTGCTTAGTGATACTCTTATTCCATACTTTATTTAATTTTATAACCCTACTCTCAATAAACAAAATACAAATTTTTCCACATTTTACAATGATATTCAGAAATTAACACATCATGTATCCCTTTTCAGAAATAGGCAGCAGTGTAACGTTCATATTAATTCGGTCAGCTTTGTTGGCTCTATTATAATAGGGAGCAAGCTTGATATTTATCAGGCACATTTAGAGACAACAAGTATCACTACCGAACAAGGATCAAACCTGACAGCATGACAGGAATATTGTAAACAGCATAAAATTATGCCACCATGGCAATGAAAATTTACTAATATGCTATTTGAAAAACGGCAGTGTATTTAAAGACTTAAATCTAAGATGGTATGGGCTTAAATCTGAGGTGGACACTAATATTGTGAGCATTACTGTGCATGCCAGCTTAAGTGTTCATAAGAACCCAGGATGACTTTACAGGAGTGCAGAAATGCAAGAATTAATTATAATTTTTTCATCATGCATTTTATTTATTGATCCAAAAACCTCATACAATTTTTATCAATTTTAACTCCTAGCATACAGAAAGGTTATTACTGCTTTGTAGTCCTTGTATACACTGAGCAACCATATAGAGTTAGAGCTTTGCTCCAGAGGCAAGAAAGCCAGAGAATCTTTGAAAACCATAGATTTTGTGGAGAATGATTTTTTTGTATGCCTCCAGAGACTTATTTAATACAGAAGTTAAATACACTAGAGCTGGATCGAGATAGGCACATGAGGCACCAAAAATATTTTATTTTTTATGGGAACCTTTTTTTTGTTTTCAATAATATTGAATACTTTTATACTTCGCATTTAGCATTTGTTGTATTCATTATAAAATCTCTTAAGATTGTTAGAAGCTACACTTTTACTCTGGCACAAAGTTCTATTTAGAGAGCAATAACTAAAACACCACATTATTGTTATGAGCATGTATATCTTAAGTAAATGCCTATGTCTTGTAATAAAACAAACTATTGAAAACATATCAATGATTGTAAGGGTAATCAAGTTATGCAATATTATTTTACAAAATAACATTTTACATCTATTTAGAATGTATTTTTATGCATTTGTTAAACATACTTTCAATTTTTTTATGTCGCCCAAGTACTATGCCCTTACAACTATTGATACAATGTGCATAGTGGCTGCAATTCATTCTAGAGATCTTTGGTTGCTACATTTGTAGATAATACACAAAATGAATTATATTTACTATCTCATAAACCCTCAATTTCACCAAGGGGGAAGTAACCTAAGTAAACCTTTTTTTGCTAGAGACTTGATACCTGAATACGGCATATATTTATAATTTTTCAGAATTACTGCGAAAAATAAGACTTGTATGGTTTATAAAAGTGTCAATACTAGCTTGGACTAATCATCACATAGATTATTTTATAAAACTACTAGCGGACCCGACAGACTTCGTCTATTTATTAATTGCTTGCCTGTTTCTAAGCACTACAGATAAATAAATATTAATTTGAAGTATATAGCATTCCTCTTCACTATACGGAGACAGATGTTTAGCCTCATAACCATAATAGCTGGCTTCATATTATTTTTCCTTTAGCGTGAGTCAATATGGACTCTGCACTTAAAGGCTCGCGAATCTTGTTACCGATTTTGTCATTTTTAAGCTGTAAAACAACATTTTGTGTATTCTTCAGTTTAGTTCTCAGTTCTTGTATCCTGTTCTGCCTCGCTATTAGCTCCATAGTGAAGGCTTCCATTTCCTTTTTATCGTCTGCGTAATCTGGGACGGGATTCTTCGGCTTGAAACGGTAGTTGGAAAAGGTTTCGATTTTCAAATTTAAAATTTTGTTCTCCATAAGTGAACTCTTGTGTTCGTAGTCAACACACATTTTACCAAACCTTTTGCGTGACTCTACTACTATGTTCATAAGATTTTCGCACTTGCACTCTATTGAGTCTTCACTATCTGAAAATCGACAAAGAAACTGTTATTTACCAAATTTAATAGATACACGTTCACTCAAATCAAAGACAAATTTTATGGACTTACCCATAATTTTAGATTATAATGCCTTTATTATTCTATTGAATTAATCTATATACTTTTTCCAATTCTTGAAAAACTAGTATAAAACACAAACCAATCGTTTGAAACCGACCGTTTCAATAAAATTTCAAAAGTTTGTTTTGACAGTTGAGTGTTGACTTTCTTCATACGTTTCACATACTGAGCTGTTAATATTTCTAGCATGTGTAATCTGCAATAAAGCTAGATCTACACGCTCGAAAGTCACAAAGTTTGTGTTATAAGTATATTTATAAGACATAAGTAATTATCGATATTTATAGCTCAGATTTGAGTTCTGTAGCACTGTACTGAACTTATTCAGCTACCATTATTGCACATTGACCGTAGAAATTTCTCTAATAAAAGATTACGTCGCATCGCCGACCATGAATCCATCTAGGTATAAAACAATATTAATTATTAAAATGGACATTGAATATCATTTTATTATAATACAATATAAAGTAAGTCATTACATTTCATTCTTTAAAATATAACCAACTTCGACGGATCGGACGTAACTAACATCTTCTCTTCATTCAAATAATTTGCGCAAATATATTTTTATGGAGTTACGATGTTAACGCAATTTTTTATCATTTTCATAAATTCTTGTACGGAGATCTGTAAACAATAAAACAATCATAGACAAGGTTTGAAAATGTGGATTCTAAAAATATGGAAATTTAAAGCCAAAGCTTAATTCCATATTTTGTAACGCAGCCCATATGGGAATAAAATAGGATAGGGAATAGGAGTTCAGAAGCCATTTTGGTTTTCATATAAATTAAAATTACTCATATAAATATAAAATGGTTCCTCCATCACTCTTTGGTAAATATAATAATTCAGCGGAGACGAGTCTCTACTGAATTATTATATTACTTACGAGTATTAAGTATACGGATTGCCTACCGCGAGCCGCTTCGAGATGAAATTATATGAAACTCAAAAACTTCTTACCTAATAAAAATAATTTATATTAATAAATATAGTTTTTGAAAATTCTTTCACCGATAGGTAACTACATTACTACAACCCACCACAATAGGCTACATTTTATTCTGGGAATGTTCATTAAAGCGAGCGGAACTGCTAACAAAATTGTTTCATAATAATTAAAATTGATAAAAACTGATTTCTTCATATACTTATTTCAAAAAACAGAATTTTCGACTATCCTAATGGCTCATGACAACCATTAGTAAGGGTTAATTGAGTCTCCACTGTACATATAATAAGGATATTTTGTGCTCACTAAACCATCGAAGTCTTTGTCGGCATCGTCGATCATCTCCTCGATCTCTTCATCGCTGAGGTGCACGCCGAGTATAGTGGTCACGTGTTTCAGATTTTCGAAATTTATGAAACCTGAATAGTAAGATTTCAATTTATAAAGTTGTGACTATGGCTTACATATAAAGCTACTATACACGTTACTATTTTTTGAAACGGTAATAATTGGAATCATCAGACATTTTTATACACAAACGGTCAGTTGTGGGCAACGAATTTACTGCGTTATTAGCAAGTATAAATTTCTCCCTTATAAACTATTTCCAGCAATCCGTAAACTGTATAATTATAACGATTATATAGGTATATATCAATGCAGAAATAAAATAAACCGAAAATACTATTTATGAAGGCTTATTCACCACTATCATCCATATCGAATAGTCTAAAACTTTTCATAATATCGCCATCGCTGTCCTGCGCTATGACCTTCCTCATAATGGCGGTTTCGAAGTTCTCGAAGCTGAGTTTGCCAGTATCCCCTTTGTCTACAGCGTTTATCATCTTTTGGAGCTCTTCTTTAGTAGGTTCGTAACCTGGCAAAGACCCAACAAAAGTTCCATACACATACCTTAATTAACGTGGAAGTGAACAAAGAGGGAATTATGCTTCGATACATTTTGCAATGCTATAAAGTTTTAATTATTATTAGAATTGCTTATGCATTTCTATCAAAATGCTAATGGAAACTCAACATAAGAAAATAAGATTTCATGTTGTGGTTTTCTATTTACCTAATGCTTTTATAGCCACTCTAAAATCTTCAGCATTGATTTTCCCTTCACCAGTGTAGTCCAAAAGGTTGAATGCTTCTCGCAAGTCATTCTCCTAAAAACAATAATATGTTTATTGTAACTTTTAATATGTCCACCCACGAGGTGGATAGATGACCTCATAAAAGTCGCAGGAGGTCGTTGGATGCGGGCCGGTTCCAATAGGGCGATTTGGAAATCATTGGGGTAGGCCCATGTTCAGCAATAAACATCCTGTAGCAGATGATGATGATAAAGATAAACATTGACCACACTCATGAATAAATCTTAAATAAAATTCATACTTTGAAGTCTGAACCTAATTTTTTGGGCCTAGTGTAGTGGCAAGGTATATATATATATATGCATATTATGCTATGCTTCTGTCAATTTTATTATTACAAGTAAAATAGACCTGTTCTGAAGTTAATACAAATTTTGCTTGAGCTTCTTTGAATTCCGATGGCAATTTAAAATCTCGGACCTCACTTATTTCTTTATCGGAATAAACAACCGTACCGGAAAAAATTGCTTCCTCCATTTTACAAGTTAGAACTATATGGTCGCGTTATTGATCAATTACTTTAACTCTTGGTCTCTCGTGAATCGCCGGCGAGCCAAGACAGCTACATGACATTTGCGTGTGTCACGGGATTATAACCTTATATACTACATATATACTACATAATAAGGTTATTTTTCCGTCACACGCGTAGCTGTCAATGTTTGCCGGCAAACATTCAGCTACCTCACGGGTTAATTCACCTGAAGGGTTGATAGGGGTTGAAGGGTTGTTTCACCCCTTATACTGTGTTGCCAATGATAACATTTTTTTTAGGTAGGTAAATTCGTGTAAATAGTATGTAAAGTGTAAATGCACAAAATATTGCCATAACAAAAAGTGGGTACCGTGCTTGCACTTCTGTCTACCCCTTCGGAGATAAAGGCGTGTCGTTTTTTGTTTTGTACCCAAGTCATTTAGTCTTAGAATATTCACCTAGGGTTTACCTGCTCGTCAGTAAGAACTAAACGTGCGCAGACAGTTTTTTCTTTTTCTACCGCCTTTTCTTCAGCGTCTGCTTCGACCTCCCCAAGACTTTCCTCCTGATTCATTTTTAGCGGGTTATGATTAAATTATCCAGTGGTGGTAAACTTCGCACCGTTTTACAAAGTTGTAATACTAAAAAATATCGTAAAACAAATCAACTGTCTTGAATTTCTATGACGCAGTCAGTGACAGTCAGTGAAATCACGCAAAGAGAATTATAATATATATGGAAAAAATCACGTCTCAGTCTTACCTCAGAACAGTCTTACGTAGTATTTGAGCGTAGTATATTACGTACTCTTAGCTTTAAGATTATCCACAGTATTATAATAGATTATAATGTTCTTTGATATCTTTGTCTTTGAATAATGTTTTAGTTAAAAAAGACAACAATTATGTAGGCATGAATGTAGCTAAGTGACGTGGTTCTGAGGATTATAATATTATTAAGGAAACAACATCGACAATGAACAAATTTCTAAATCTTTTTAGACAGTTACTATTTGAAACTAGTATCTGCGACTCATTGTCATAGCTCATTGTCCACCTTTGATCTCCTTTGGACACAGAAATAAATAATAAATTGGCAACTATATTTTGTTTGATTTTTTTACAATTGGCAGTACTGTAAACGTCTAGTAATACTAGATCAGGATGATTCTCACAATTTCAGGGGAAATGTGGACGCCAAGGGAGGGCGAAAATATTTAGGCCAGCACTTTTAGTATAAAAGTAGAGTCCGGTCAGATTAAGACATACTTTGCAGATTATTTATAAAACTGTTTTTATAATATAATTGAGAAGGTTTTGGTGGCATTATTAAAAAAAAACATAATTAAGGGGTTTTACAAGGTACACCTCTGGCAACATTCTTTACGCCCGCCATAGCTTGTTTTCTAAGTTTGAGGTTAGCTTAGGTGACTGACGCCGCTTTTATTTTACAAAACACTAGTAGAAATAACATAATGAAATTAGTTAGATTTCTAATGAAACTCAGTCATGAGACCGTGACAATAGAGTTGAAAAATGGTAGCGTAGTGCACGGAACTATAACGGGCGTCGATGTAGCGATGAACACACATCTCAAAGCAGTTAAAGTTACTCTGAAAAACCGCGAAGAACTGCAGCTCGAGACGTTGAGCATCCGCGGCAACAACATCAGATACTTCCTGTTACCAGACAGCTTGCCGTTGGAGACTTTGTTGATTGACGACACACCGAAAGGAAGAGGCAAGAGAGAAGGATTTCCGCGCGGCGGAAGCAGTCGCGGTGGCCGCGGCAGAGGTCGGGGCAGCCGCGGCGGGCCTCGAGGAGGCCGTGGAGGCAGAGGGCGCGGGCGACGATAGAATATGTTTAGTGTATAAGTCATTTTGTGATTACAGTTTGTAAGGTCTGGCACGGCGTTTCATTTGATGTTTTTGTGAACATTTCATTTGTCTGTCATTATAACAAACAAATAGGCTTAGTAACATTCATGGGGCCAAAAAACCATTTGGTAAAAATTAAAATAACAATATGGGTTGATATGGTGTTATTTTGATTGGTATGCTTATTACTATGAATTTATTGTAGTCCATACTAGATATTGGTCCATAAGAGAGCCATTAAAGTGTTATTCATTGAATTATCAGTGATTATCACAATAATATTTGACCAAGGCATTATCCAGTTAACCTGACAAAGTTTGAATATATATCTAATGCCCTATAAATTCTTGTAAAATTATTCAAACTATCAAAAAAGACTTTTGAATCAAGCAACATTTTAAGATATTTAATAGTATAAGCACAAATATAAACAATACCTTCAGATCATTCATAAACATTTTTTATATGAAGTAAATGTTTTGATCCATTACTTACCAATTGCTATTAGACCATCTGGACATAGATATGCAAAAAGAATCCAGCCCACAAAGTGACACTTGAAATAGTGAAGATTAAAGTTTAAATCACATTTTTGCCCATTTTTTTTATAAATAGTTCAAATTTACATACATATTTTGACTAAGATGTTTTTACTTATGGAAAAACCTTATAGACTAGAATTAATTTGGCATACTCGGCTCATTTTTGACCATATTGTGGGTTGGATCCTTTTTGCATACTTACGCCCATCTCTTCCTTTTAAATTTCATACATTAAGCATAATTAAAAGCTTACATGTAGTGTGAAAATGGTTTTATGTGTCCCATGATAGATATCTGTAATTATGAACAGGACAGACAAATGGTTAATAACATGAAAAAATGTATATTTGAATAGTACATTTTTATCTATAATATTCAGCGGACTGAAATGTTACATTGAAATCTGCTTATACTTCTAAGGTTTTTATAAAGATTAGTAAAATGTGCAAAAACACAACTGTTTTGATCATAATAAGTCCCACGAAATCGTAATTCCTATATTTGATGAGGGAATAGTGATAAGAAAAAAGAATAAAACCATACCAAATAAAAACTAAATATTATGCTATTTTATTAATTTATGTAATGGCAATATAATAATATTAGCCCTGCATTATATACTGTCCCATTGCTAGTCATGGTACTACAGAAAGGGATAAGGCCTTAGTCCACCACACTGACCTAGTATGGATTGATAGACTTCACACATCCTTCAAATTCTTATAAGACTTCTTAGGTATGCAGGTTTCCTTCAATGTTTTCCTTCACCGCAAAAGCAAGCAATAAAGTACAAAGAATACTGATGCACATACATTTTAAAAAGCCAGAGATGCAGCCCCCTCGGGTTTTGGACCTGCAAACATCCATCTTGCCAGTCCATTCCACTTGCAAATAAGCTATCGTCGCTTATAACATATTAAAATATTTTTTCTATTTCTAGATTGCAGAAATGTAGGAATCAGTATAATTTATGATTTTAATACTTATAGAGTCATTTTGACATGAGTTTATTAACTGAAACCACATACTCGTCTTACTCTGTTAACAGAGTGCCAAATTTCATACATGAATACTTAATAAATATAATCACCAAAAATTCTAGTTAGAGAATGGGTAAATATAGACCCCCGTGCTCCGCACATTCGGAATTCCAACACTAACCATATTGAATTCGCGGGTCAGTGGAGCATGACGTAATCTACATCCCGTAAAAAAAAGTTTTGTATAAGAAAGACATAGCTCTATCGATAGGACATCATTCCCATACATTTTTCTGTTTTTTAATAGCATCAACTAATTTAGAAAAGCATGTTGGCCACGGCCTCTGTACGTAGGCCAGGGCCCGTGCCCCGGGCGGCGAATTTAGAGGGCGGCAAATTCAAACTTGGCAGACGAATACACAACTCATCATTAACGCAACTTTTATTACTGCGACATCTATACTATTATATAAAGCTGAAGAGTTTGTTTCTTTGTTTGTTTTAACGCGCTAATCTCAAGAACTACTGGTTCAAACTGAAAAATTATTTTTGTGTTGGATAGCCCTTTGTTCGTGGAGTGCTATAGGCTATATATCATCACGCTATACCCAATAGGAGCGGAGCAGTAATGGATAATTTCAGGAACTACCGGTTCGAATTGAATTTTTTTTTTGTGTTGGATAGCCCTTTATTCGTGAAATGCTATAGGTTATATATCATCCCGCTATACCCAATAGGAGCGGAGCAGTAATGGCTAATCTCAGGAACTGCCGGTTCGAAATGAAAAAATCTTTTTGTGTTGGATAGCCCTTTGTTCGTGGAGTGCTATAGGTTATATATCATCACGCTATACCTAATAAGAGCGGAGCAGTAATGGCTAATCTAAGGAACTACCGGTTCGAACTGAAAAAATCTTTTTGTGTTGGATAGTCCTTTGTTTGTGGAGTGCTATATATCATCACGCTATACCCAATAGGAGCTGTTCAGTAATGGCTAATCTCAGGAACTATCGGTTCGAACTGAAAAAATATTTTTATGTTGGATAGCCCTTTGTTCCTGGAGTGCTATAGGCTATATATCATCACGCTATGACCAATAGGAGCAGAACAGTAATGAAACATGTTGCAAAAACGGGGAAAATATATTAGTTTTGAGAGCTTTCGTTGCGTGCGCTACGTAAACGGTTAAAGTTATGCAACAATGATGTATGACGGGATTGTTCCTCTTAAAAAGTTATACAAAAAATTATTATAAAACAAAGTCCCCCGCTGAATTTGTCTGCCTGAACGTGTTAAACTCAAAAACTACCCAACGTATTAGGATAAAATTTGGTATGGAGACAGTTTGAGACCCTGGGAAGAACACAGGCTCCCGGGAAAATATATAGCGTGACTTTTATAACGGAAAACTTTAGCCTGAAAAACTTTATAACGCGGGCGGAGCCGCGGGCAAAAGCTAGTCCAGTATATAACACACATAAATTATTTCCCGCGGAACGCGAAATAATGATGATGATGACAAAAGTAAAAATATAGGTGGTTAGGGGCGGCATTATCCAGATTTTGCCCCGCCTTCAAAAAATACAAGATCCGGGACTGATCCCACAGCTAGGTAGCTACCTACTTTAATATTACTAATACGACATAAACAGGATTAGGTACAGGACAACTCTGTGCACATCATAAGAACACCTAATGTATTTGATAAAATTATGAATAATAAAAACTTGTCATACAGTTCCAATAATTGTCATTACAATTAAATTATTTCAACTGGAAACAGTCATCTGAAAAAGATATCGGTAATTAATTATACCTACATACATAAATAAACAAACATGAATAATTGGATTTTATAAATTGTTTAGGTATTATAATTAGGGGCTTCCTAATAAACTTGAACTTACTAAAACTATGAAATACTTAGTAACTGTAGTACTAAGATAACTGCTTGATATATCGAATTAGCAGGCATTTCGTAACTTTCCTGAAAAGGGAAAAAGGTGGAACGCTATCTATGACAGCCTCGGTGGCGTAGTTTATGTGTGGGGACTACCGCTCTGAGGTTTCTGGTTGAAATACACTGTCGGGCTAAATTGATCGCGTATTTGGCAGTGGCCTCATACACTTGCGCTATAGAGAGCTACTGCGGTTTAGCTGATATAGTATATTTTAAGTTGGTTTCTACCTTTAAATACCGGAAGTACAAAAAGTGGTACCTACCATATTACTAGTAAGTTGTTTCATGCGGGCGAAGCCGCGAACTACATCTCGTTTATTATATTTATTAATATATTAATTCCGAGTAAACGATGACCTCTTTAAATAATCCGAATTATAATGAACGTCCAAGCCTCTTTATTATGTGAGTAATCGCCTTGAAGTCTGCAGTCCGCGCGGGACACATGTCCACACAACACCTCTTTATACAAGACAGTGAAATGTATTGAAAAACAAATTGGCGGGAGTTTTTCATTTGTTTTAAATAATCGTATTCAAAATGTCAAGTGTGAGCGTGTTTTTGTTTTTTTCGTTTATAAACGTTGTTTTATTACAAGGAACCGGATCGGGCTCCAATGGAAATCGTAAGTTTTTTACAAATTATTTTTTTTAATTTTTTGTCTTTTCAAGGATATTAGACAAATTTAAATTTTGCTACGGACGTTTGCGGTATTAAGATATGATTAAAAGATAATAAATTAAGATAAATCTATAATTGTATCCTGTTTGTAAAGCCGAAAACAGCATTCGAATTTAGACGTCAAAAAAATATAATGCGATGGAGAATTTTTATTCAGGTACGTACTTACATGAACGTTTTAAAAATATTTTTTAATACGAAACAAACTGTCAATTTAATAATAGAACTACCTACATCTTTACTATCAATGAAAGGAAACACGATACGTTAGTTTACTGGTACGTATTTAATTTATTAAAAATACAAATTATGACACAATTTCATTAACATTAATTCACAATGCTGAACCAATCCAATTGGTAACCATTTGAATAAAATTTACAAACGTTTATTAATACATCGATGTCACAATAAACAATAACATACCTAATATATGCATGTCCAGTTTGGGACAATTCTTGCGCGCTCGTTCTTCTCACTGAATGCACGCCCATGCGCGGAGGGACATTAGTCGCGGCCCTAGGGACACAATTAAGTGTGTACACCTCGTGGTTGTAATTTCACATTCATATATATAAGGGACCGCGAACAATTCCCCTGATTTTCCCCTTCGAGCATCCTAGAAAGTCCTCATTCTTCCTCCATTTAATTCCTCACTAAACCGAGGGATTCCAGTAACCTATTTATAGATTTCCCCTAATATTGACTGCAGGGATGCCAGTACCAAAAATAAATATTTGCAGACCTCGATAAGAATATATCCAGTAGCTAGCCTTTTCTTGCGGCTTTGGCCGTGTGAAAATGATTTCCGCGATAAAAGTCCCGCTATATATTTTTCCGAGATAAAAAGTATATCCTGACCAGGGTCTGTAAACTATTTTCATGAAAGTTCGTTGAAAGTGAGGTAGTTTTTAAGTTTATCGCATTTAGACATGCAGACAGATGCCGCGTGGGCCTTTGATTTATAATAATATTCCCAAAATTGGTTATACTTACGTCTTTATTCACAATAACATATCGGATATTTGATCGAACTGCATATTCAGTTTAAAAATAAAAAAAATTGGGTTGCGTCTACGTTCTCGCAAGTTAGTGATATATTATTTTAGAATATTTTAAGAGCAACAATTCTGTCTTACATTTGATTGTTGCGTAACTTTAACCGTTTACGCAGCGCACGCAACAAAAGCTCTCAAAAGAAATAAATTTTCTCCGTTTTCCGCAATAAATGAGCAATTCAACACTAAAACATTTTTTCAATTCGAAACAATAGTTTCGGAGATTGTTCCAAGGGTGACACCACGTCGCGTCGCACACTGCATAGTCTCATATTCAGGGGCGTAGCTGCCACCGTATCAGCCGTATCAGTAATACGGGGCTCCCGAGCTTTGGGGCCCCTCATGGCCCATATCTTCATTAAACTAAGCAGGTGCCCAAAAGGTCGCACTGTCCTGAAGGCCCCCCTACAAATATAGATATAGGGCCCCTCTATGAAAGCTACGCTACTGTTCGTATTCTTATTACATTTATTTTGCTTTAGTCGAATTCATAATTATGCACATTGCATAAGTGACATCTAATCCCAAAAACCAAGTAGGTAAATTATATTGGGCAGTATCGCGAAACGTTTTCCTCAACCTGCAAATTTGAAACTATTATGCTGATAAAATAATCAATGGAGCAAGCTAAACGTATCCTCATTTATTGCGTAAACTCCTTTATAAATTTCCATTTGCTAAAGGAAACTTAACCTCTAGTTTTAACTAATTACAATCTAAATTTTCTATAATTTTCTCATACCTTAGGGTTTCACGTAGGTATGTCCACAACTCATAGAAGCATTTTTGGATAAATTCGTATTTTATCAGAAGTGCAAAGAACATTAAATATATTAATACTTAATTAACAGCCAGTTTTTGGTTTTTGCGTAAGCTCCTCTACGTGGAAGTCCCTGTCGCAAGGGATTTCCCAGTCGCGCTATAACTTGTCTAACCAATTTTTCAGAACAAAGTTACGTGAGTTGGATTTCGCAGAATTCTGTAACATTCGTGGGTTTTTTTATATTTGGAAGTTATACAACGATTAGAGACAAGTAAGGATGATGTACACAGAAATACTATGTAGGTGTTTTTTTCGACTCAGTACGTCAAACTGCCCTTTGTGATCCCTAAATAAAATACAGTGCAAAAAGTGCTTATAGTTCAAAATACGAACCAAAGTAGTTTGTGGATAAAATTATGCCGGTCTGTTGCTCTGAATTAGATAGTTCTAGGACAACTGACTACGGTGGATTTTTTTTTTTATTCGGCAACATGACTCCGCTTTACTGAACCTCATGGTAAATACAGTGGCGTCTAGACAGTAGCACATCTACTAACGAATGATAATGTAATCTCCGCCATTCAACAGAATTATGTTAGCCTGTTAAAAAACATATTGATAGGTATACTGCGATCTTGGAACACGGCACTAACCTGCAACTATGGCAGGTTTTAAACTACCTCGTGGAGAAAAAGATACATTAATTTCCTCGACCCAAGAATAAGTTACGATGCTCGCTGAAATAGCGAAACAAAAATATAAATTACTTTACGTTTATACTTTCTACAATCAAAAAGGTCAACCGTCCCAAACGCGGATTTTGCCCGCCGTAAAATCGCTTGCTTTTAGGGCTCACACGTTTTGTAATATGGTTACATAACTTGGCAATTTCTTGCCGTGATAGTTTATGTCTTCGTAATCATGAAAGTTATTTGTAATTGTCACGGGAACATAACTCTTATAACTTCCTGATGGGTGGATTATTTCAAATATTCATTTGGTCATATGGCATCACCTTATATTCCTATTAAAATATGAATTGAAATTGAATGATATTTATACCAAATATCCATTTTGTGGATATTTATTTATGTCCGTCCGGATAGCGGCTAGCTAACTCAATGCGTATTGTTCAACCTCCAGTGTGTTGTGTTCCGGAATTTATCCTGATTATATCCGTCTTCAAACAGGCCGGCATAATTTTGTCGACTGGCAAGGGATAAGTATCGCTCATCACTCAACATTTTGAATCCTATTTCACTTACCACCAGATGCAAAGCGGTCACTTTTCGGCGCCCATATTAAAAAAAAAAACATTTGTCCTCGTAACGATGGATCGGCGCAATACGTCTTTAAAAGTATGATGTATGTACTTAGGTAATAACATTTGGGATCAGTCTGTAGGATACATCGTCAATACTGCATTATTATACGTTGCCACTTACAGAATTAACTTTATATTTAAACTTAGATACTTAAGTATAATCTATTTACATATTATAAAATAAAGTCCCCAAAAGGTGTGTCTGTATGTGATCGAATTTCTCAAAATCTACTACACGGATTTTTGTACGTTTTTTTCAAAAAGATAATACAATTCTTGAGGTAGGTTTAGGTGAATAGTAAAATACGGTTTTATGTAAATTGACTAAAATATAACGATTACTGTTGAAGAGGTTGCGTGGTTGTAAAAAAACTCGTGGCTCGGGATTTACGATTTCCATACGAGCGAAGCCGCGGGCACAGCTAGTATCTAATAATACTTCTTTGTGATCTTCCGTAATGCATTAACAATGGTATAAACGAAAATGATACCTTAATCGTATTTTCTTTGTATGTAATTTCATACTTGAATACGATATTTACATATAATCTAGGTAGTTAAAAAAATAGCACTTAAGTTTATTTACATCGTCTACAAATTCAGTTGAAACATACTTTACTAAAGCAATGTGCCGGGTTTTACCACATCTCTTCATCAATTCTTGGCAATGACGTAATATTCTTGACCGGTTGAAGGCTTGGTTGTGCTAAAAAGATATTGAGATGCTTTGACTAAAAAATATATGGTTATTTAATATTTATTGGTTCATTTTATTTGCAATAATCATCATGCAATTATTATCTTTTTTTAAACAAGATTTTTTTTTGGTAGACAACGGCATGGCTGCGCTTCTGGCATTGCTTTAGTCCATGGGTAGTGGATGCTGCTTAACATCAGGCGGACCGCTCGCTTGTTTGCCTACTAAGGCAATAAAAAAAAAACAAATTAATCGATTAATTGGGTGATTTTATGAATGTATTGTGTGTATAATATGGTCAATTCATGATATGGTTAATTTCAAATGCAGTCACGTAGGTAACTGTTGACTACTTTTATAGAAATTATGTCCTTATAAGTATGAGAAAAACGTAATTGAAGTGAAAAATTAGGAAACTGGTATTCACCTGTATGAATACCATAATTATGGATAGTTATGAATATTACTGACTGCCTCATTGGCGTAGTTGTATTGCGCAGTACCACCACGTTAATATAAGGTCCCGGGTTGGGTAAAGTAATATTGGATTTTTTTGCTCGGTATCACCTCCGGAGTCTAGAATTAGCCCCGACAGTGCGAACCCTTATCATATCATGGGACAGAATACACACGGCAGAAGTAACCCATTTTGAGCAATGGACATCTTAAGGATGATGTATAAGTGTATTCGGGGATGTCTACATTATTTTTTTTATGAATATCCCATAATTTTAAAGAGCAGACAATATTGCAAATCGTTGTAATTGTGACGAACTGCATGGGTTACGGCAAAAGCTGATCAAATTCATATGATATAAGTGATATAAGTTACAAGGTGCATATTTATAAATGGCAAAGTAAGGTCGGACGGGAAATAATTTAGTGAGTATTTGTAGGTCGTCTCTGTCGAGAATTCATTCTTTATTTCTATGCGATTTATTTACTTACCTACCTTCATAAAATTTGCGGTTTTAGCGCCACGTGACATCTTGGGTGCTATGGATGTTCATTTAATAATAGAAAATTATCCTGAAACCTTCTTGAAACCTTAAGCGGGCATTTCTCGTTTTTTATTTTACTACCTTGTTTAGAAGTAATTAAAACTATTTTCTTTTTCAGTAGTACTAAAAAGGATCTATTTTGCATTAAATACAAAATATTGCTTTGGTTAATTTAACAGGTCATTTGAACTTTTTAATTCGTTCTATTTTTAGTTGATTCTATTCAGTATAGTGAAGGGCACAGATAATGAGAATAAATTTATTAGTGGAGTGTTTAGGTGCACGGTCAGAATGAGCTTGCGTATGTACAAATTGAACGAAAGTGTGTAGTAGCATAAAGATCATCGACTCAAGAATCAATCGCGCAAACTATCGGCGCATTGAACGTCGAACAGACCAATCACGAGTGTGCTCACGACTCGTGCCTCTATCTCCCCTTAATTGCTTTTACGTTTTTTTATCCAACCATCATCGCGGAGTGTAGCGTCCTTGCGGCGTATCCGCCATGTGTGTGTACATACCCTTTGGAAACGAACGTAAATAATAAATATCCACGATGTGTGTACATATATAGGTACCCTTTAGAAACTAACGTAAACTAGATACGCTTTAAAAACATTTCGATGTTTAAAAACTCTTTATATTCGTTCGTTAGACACTTTATTTTCAAAATGGATTCCAAGAACAAAGTCAACGAAGCGAGAACTGTGAAGGATATTATGCTCTACAGTTTTCTTGTTTACGGGTAATTAATTTGTCGCAATAAAGGATGCGTATGATTTCTTAACTAATAATATCATTACTTATATAAAATAAACACAGTTCGAGTTATTATATTAAGGTTATACGGAGACTCGGATTAGGTACTATAACAACGATTTTAAGGTGCGGAAGCAAATATTTTATCTAAACTTAATCTATACATTTCTTTGAATTTAATTGCTTTTACTTTGAATTCTTATTTAATTTCGAATCTTATGGAGTATGTAGGTAGATATACATATTTTCTGACCACCTAAGTCATACACATTAGCCACGACTGACTTTACATTATATTACTAGTCTGCTATCGTAGACTCCAAAACCTTCGATACATTAATTCTCTACTCCCTAGATATGACGTTCACGTACCCGGAACGAATAGTCACGGACTAAAAACATTACATATTACATGTATTATATAAAAACCTTAGTATACATACAAAAGGATATTTTTATTTAGCGAATACTAAATACGCTATTACTAATACATCAACCTTGATCTGTTTTTGCTCACGTTGTGAGAAGTGAGAGTAGGTAATGTTGTCATTTACTTTGCATGTAGCTATTTATTACTTAGGCAAAGCATATGTTCTGAGAAGAGCTAACAGCTCATTTGCGACTTATAAACACATTATAGTATTATGTTATTTATAGCATTTTCGCTACAGAAACCGTCATAAAGTAACAGTTTTGATGAGATCAACAAAATTGCCGAAGACCAAAAATGTATCAGAATCGTTCTTCTTTCTTCGCAAACACGATACTATAGGTAGAAGTAAGCCTCGGGGCTTTAAGCAGGTAATAAAGAATAATTATTTTCGCCGTCTGACCGTTGCAGCTATCTATGCCTTTATTACAATAAAACTGAAGTTTGTACGTTTGAGCGCATTTATCTCTGAAACTAGTGGTTCGATTTTTGAAAATTCTCTCAATAATATAAAATATAAGAAGCCATAGCAGTTCAGAGCAAAAGAAGTAAAAAAAATCACTTTGATTAATAATTAATATTACAATACGACACAATATTGCATTCAGTGTACGATATACATCTAGTTGAATGTTTATGTGTAAATTAGTACGGGTTTATCTCATTGTGATGTTTAAATTTTATTAACAATCGTATTCAAACATAGACACTGGCTGTATACACTGAGTGTTAGTGTCATATTCTAAACTTTTAAGTTAAAAAGGCCGACAAAAAGATGCCAGACCGGTCCACGGCCTTGAGACCGGCCTCAGTGCCGAACTGACGCTGTGAAATGTTAATAATGACGAATCAAACTGATTGACCTTAGTACTTGCAATTGGACGTAAAGGATATGGAACCCGCCAGACATGAAACAAAAAAAGGTACCTAAATAATAAATTTAAAGTCTATTATTAAGGGCCAATTTTACAAGATTCCTCAGTTATTTATTCCTATACTAAAATATACAACTGGAGAGTTTGTTTATTTGTTTGAAAGCGCTAATCTTGATTTTGTTTTTTTTTTATGATATAGCCTACTTTTTATCCTGTGACATGTAAAGCGGGACTTTTATAACGGAAATTTTTCATACGGCCAGAGCTGCGAGCAAATGCTTTATTTATAAAATGCGATCCGAAAAACGAAGTTTGTATAAATACCAATCAATTGAAAAATATTTTATCTTGTATTGCGAAGTGCTCTGGAAATTGTGTCACAACGGCAGAGACATGACAGGCAAACTCTGTTGAACTCTTAAGAAAGGTCGAATTCAGCAATCTGTTTTTCGAATTTTGTAGCGGTTTTTTATGTTATGGCCGAGACGAATGTACGCAGGTTCAAAACCCAAGGGCACACATCTCTGACTTTTCTAAATATTATGTGTGTATTCTTTGTGAATTGGCGCTTGCTTTAACCGTGAAGGAAAACATCGTGAGGAAACCTGCATATCTGAGAAGTTCTCTAAAGGAATTTTGAGGGTGTGTGAAGTCTACCAATCCGCACTAAGCCAGCGTGGTGAATAAGGCCTAATGCCTCTCAGTAGTAGAGGAGCCACGTGCTCAGCAGTGAGACAGTATATAATACAGGGTTGATATTATTATATTTGATTCAAATACAGCACGATAGATATACAGCACGCCTATTAAGTTTGAACCTGCAATTGTTTCTAGTCTATTTAATGTAAGTAATGTAGGACTACCATCCATCCGGAATTCCCCGTTTTTCCTTTGTTTGAAGGGCGTCCGGGGGCCGTCCGGCAGAGGTTTTTAAAAAGGGTATAAACCGGATACTTTTGTTGTCAGGGGAAATCCATTTTTTTATAAATAAGCGATAAATTGAAATAAATCCTAGTTAAAAATTCAATCATAATAACCTGCATTCAAGAAGACACGTCAACAAAGTTCACGTTCGAATGCCCCCACGTGTGCCACAAAAAAACAAAAAAAAGCGCGTTGCAAAAAAAAAACAGATATGTCCGGGAAAAACCCATATTTTGCCCAAATGTCCGGATTTTTTTCCGTGTTTATCCCGCGTCGGTAATTAAGGTGATGGCAGCCCTAAAAATGTCATTATTAAACTTGTTTATCGACATGTAACAGATAAGTAATTGTTACAACTGGTTTTAGTAACAGCTATTATAAGTGCATATAAGGACGAGGAATTTAAAGAACCTATCTGATGTCAATAGCTTTATAAAGTTACCTACCTATTTTGTGAACCAAAATTAAGTTATCAAATTGACGATACTCATACTCACGCTTTTTACCCCCCAAGGGGTAGGCAGAGGCGCAACTGGTGCACTCACTTTCCACCGTGTGTCCCATAATGTGATAGAGGGCAGCCTAACGCCATATCGAGCACACATTCTAGGCTCCTGGCTGATGCTGAGTAATAATACTCAATATCACTGCCAGAGCCTGGGATCGCCCCTAGACCTCAGCACTGCAGTCGTACCATAATACATCTATGCCACTAAGGTAGTCGTACATAGATTGACGATATTTGCTGAATTATGTAGAAGTATTGCAGGTCATTTCTTTCCTCGTCTTTTCATATGATATAAAGCACTTATAGCTAAATAGTGTGGTACTCCAAAGAGCTCTACTAAACATGATGTCCACTGCTCAACATGGGTCTCCCCCAAAGATTTCCAGATCGATCCATTTGAAGTGACGCACATTCAAGAACCTTTTGCTACTTTTACTAGATCATCTGTCCACCTCGTAGACGGACGTCGGACGCTATGCTAGCCAGTTCGTGGCCTCCACTCCAGAACCTTCTTGTCCCATCGGCGATCAATTCTGCGACCTGAGCCTGATGGCTCAAAAAATACTTTCCTCTATGCGCCTGAGCATTGTACAGATGCCGCTGATGATCTGGTTTTTCCGCCTGCATTCAGACAGTCGGTGAATGTGATTGTGAGTTGAACAAACTGCAGCGCAAAGGTTTTTCCTGTTAGTATATGCTATTCTGAAGGTGACTGTAATTGTTCACGTCCCAGGCTGTCACGCCTCTTATAAGACGAGAATATTACTAGCTTTTGGTCGCGGCTCCACCCGCGTGGTAAATATTTTCCGGAATAAAGATAAAGAAAGTAGCATTAGCAGAGGGTGAAATTTTCCAAAAGGGAACCCTACAAAAACAGTACTAATGATATGCATAAATACGGTCTGCAACGAATTCTAATTATATTTAGATTTTACAGCATTCGAAAGGGAAGCCGGCAGGAACTGGGTTATATGGACTCCACTCGGGAGTAATGAAGCTCCTATTAGAGAATAAAAATAGTACTAATGATATGCATAAATAAACGGCTGTATCTTTTGATTGCGTTGGTTTAGAAGTTTGATTTTTTTCACAGCTCCAAGGGACAGTAGACCTGAGTATTTGATATAAATTTCAGCTTAATTTCACGCGTTGCTGAGAAAAAGGGTATTGACAGACGGGCGGAAAACAAAGTGATCCTATAAGGGTTTCGTTTTCCCTTTTGAGGTACGGAGCCCTAAAAAACAAAATCGCTTTAATAGTTCAAACAAACTCTTCAACTTTATATATTAGTAAAGATTTGCAAAACTTATCACACAAACTCACGCTTTATCATCGAAGCGGTAAGCAGAGGCGCAACTGGCGCACTCGCTTTCCGCGTTGTGTATTCCATCCGATCATGTGATAGACGGTAAACTATATGGGGCACAAATTCCAAACTCCGGGCTGATGTTGAGTAGAAAAATCCAATATTACTGCCCGATCTCGGATCGAACCCATGACTTCGGCACTACCTTGTACCGTAATACAACTACGCCACCAAGGCCGATTTATAAGTTATAGGTAAGTAAACCTTTTAAATCTAAAATTTCAAACCTTCATGCTCCAAAGTAAACCTAAATTATTAATAGATTAAAAAATCAAATGATAATAACATCAGAACAATTACTATAGCTATTAATAACCAATAAGGACGCAGACTTCAACTTATTCACTTTTTGTCTATAAAAAACAATATAAAATGATGCATTCATGTCATTACTGACGGTACTGGCTGTATCATTCAAAGATAAAAACAGAACAAATTGTGAGGTACAATAACCTTATGTGCGTTGCAAAATAACTCGTATTACATCCGCGTAGAGTTAAATCACGAATAAAGTGATGATTTTTAGATTTTCGAATCCATTTAATTTGAAGGTTATGAAAAATGTCAAAAGATAAACAACACCAAATATGGCGAAGGTATTTAATATACAGCCTTTTACTGAGGAGTTATTTATTACGTGTTATTGTTGTAATAAATAAAATACGATTTGTAATAATTATTAGTTAGTTATAATATGAAAAGACAGTTACAAAGGAAGAAGAAATTTTGACAGGCAATAGCATGAAGTTTGGTTCCACAAGGTTTATGTCTACATTCCAATATCCTCCCTTAGACATAATCCCATTTTTGAAGAACAATAATCAAGCTTCAGCTGCGGAGTGCCTTTGGTCAGTGCATCAGCGACCATCTCGCTCGTTTGGACATACTTAATAACAATCTTCTTCAAACGCACTTTATCACGAACAAAGTGATGCCGTATGTCTATATGCTTGGTCCTGGAACGATAGTTGACTGTACCTGCAAGATTAATGGCACTTTGATTATCACACAATATAGTTATAGGTTCACTGACTAATTGTGGCCAAAATTCTTCTTGCATCTGTTTAAGCCACATTGCCTCTTGAGTGCAGCTTGAAAGAGACATATATTCAGCTTCGGTCGTAGACAGCGCTACCGTCGGTTGACGACGTGAGTTCCATGTGATTGCGGCACCTTGATGAATAAAAATATAGCCGGTACATGATCTTCGCTGTATTTCGTCGCTACACCAGTCTGCGTCGCAAAAACCATGTATTCCTTTATCATCTTTCTTATAGGTTAATGTATAATTCACTGTCAACTTCAAATATCGCAATATTCTTTTCAACGCCATCCAATGCTGCATCTTTGGCTTTGAATTAAATTTGCTGAGTGTATTTACAGAATAGGATATGTCAGGTCGTGTACTCTGTGATAGATATAACAGAGACCCAATAAGCTCCTGATATAGATGTGAATCCACAATTGAATCCCCATTCTCATCATCGTTGCTAAACTTTGTTTTGGGATCAATTGGTGTTCTAACAGTTTTACAATTTGACATTCCATATTTACTCAATATATCCTCTATATACCTTTTCTGATCTACACATAAAATTCCATTAGTTCTATCTCTATGTATATGCAAACCAAGACAATACTTCAGTTCACCCAAGTCTTTCATCTCAAACTTTGAAGATAAATGATTCTTGATATAATTTTTAATCTCCAGGCGACTTGTTAACAAAATTATATCATCTACATAAACTGCTACGAAAGTTATATCTTCATTTCTTATTTTGTAGTAAATACAAGGATCAAGTAGTGATTGTTTCAGACCAATTTCTTTTAGAGTTTTATCTAATTTTTGGTTCCATTGTCTGCTGGCTTGCTTCAGCCCGTAAAGTGATTTTTTCAACAAACATACCTGTTTATTATTTACTTCGAAGTTCGGAGGTTGGACCATGTATATATTTTCTTCTATATCACCCTGTAGGAAGGCAGATACGGCATCCATTTGATCTATATCTAAATTATATTTCACTGCTAATGATAGCAGGTATCTCAAGGATGAGTATCTAATTACCGGTGAGTATACCTCATTGTAATCATATCCTTTTCTTTGCGAACAACCTTTAATTACCAATCTGGCTTTATACTTTGCTATTTCACCAATCTCATTCCTTTTTGTTTTGAAAACCCACTTACATGATATTGCTTTCTTTCCAGGTGGTAAATCACATAAAACCCAAGTGTTATTTTTCTCTAATGATTTGAATTCTTCCTCCATGGCCTTTTTCCATTGATTGGATTCTGGACTAGATAAGGCTTCATCCACTGTCAATGGATCTGAATTCGATGCCATACTTGCATATCTTGTTTCATCGTCTTCTTCATCCTCTTCATTATTATACCTTAAGCGTCCTGTCCTGGGCCTTAGATTTACAAATTTCTCAGGAGAATCAAATGAGCAATCGGTGCTTGGTTCATATGTTGGGTCATGATCCACCGAATTAAAACTTTCACACAAAATTGAATTAGAATCATCCTCAGTCGAGTTCGCGGGAGTGCCAGGAGTCAGTGCGTTTTCAGTAATTTCAGCAGTCACATCTAATGGCACAGGTATTTGTAACGGAGTATTAGTCTTAAATTCAGGTGATAATACTTTGTTACCTTCCTGACCATCTTCAAAGAATATGATATTCCTGCTCTTGGTAACTCTCTGAGTATGCGGATCCATTAATCTATACCCTTTGGTATTTTCACAATACCCAAGAAATATCATTTCGGTGGATTTCGAATCCCACTTCAGCCTTTTCTCCTTCGGCACGTGCACCATGGCTTTACAGCCAAAAATTCTCAGATGAGAAATATTTGGTTTCAAACCTGTCAATTTCTCCAGTGGTGTCACATAGTTAAGGACGCGAGTCGGTGAACGGTTAATTACATGAGCAGCAGTCTCCATCGCTTCTGCCCAAAACTTTTAGATAATCCAGCATCCTCCAGCATACATTTGGCACGCTCGACCAGTGTGCGGTTCATTCGTTCCGCCAGCCCATTCTGTTCCGGTGTATACGGTGCTGTAGTCTGATGCTTGATACCATAGCCTGATAAAAATTTTGACATTTCATTATTCATGTATTCTAAACCATTATCAGTTCTAAGAACTTTTATTTTACAATCTAACTGATTTTCCATTTCTGTTTTGTATACTTTAAAAACCTCTGATATATTTGTTTTATTTTTCAGAAAATAAACATTCACCTTTCTTGAAAAATCATCAATGAAAGTTATACAATATCTAGCTCCACCCATAGAAGGAACTTCCATAGGTCCACACAAATCTGAATGTACAATTTGCAGTGCCTTAGTTGCCCTTGAACCGGCAATACAGAAAGGAAATTTGGTTTGCTTACCTTTCACACAGGGAATACAATTTTTATTTATGTCTTTGTTATCTACTAACTTCACCCCTTCAGTACATAATGGCAATCTCTTAACATCATTATAATTTAAATGTCCCATTCTTCTATGCCAAGTATTCAAACTATTTTCTTCAGAGCTTGCAACAAATGCATTACTATCATATGTATTAAATTTATACATGTTGTTTACAAGCTTGGCAGTAGCAACTAACTTCTGTTGTTTACTGAATATTTCACAGCCAGTTTTGTTAAATATAACCTTACAACCATTATTTACCAGCTGACTTACCGACAACAAAAAAGTATTTAATTGGGGGACATACAAAATGTCTTTGACCTGTACACGGTTAATGTTACCATCTTTACTCTCGAATTCCAGATCAACACTACCCATATACTGTACAGTGATAGATGCATTATTGGCTACCGTTATACGTTGTATCGGAGGTGCCCGGATATTATACATTCCAACAGAGACATTTGTCATGTGCAGCGATGCACCAGAGTCCACAAACCAAGTTGTTTTGCTTATTTTATCTTGAGTTGCAGAAAATACGGCTGCAAAACCTTTCTCATCATTACTTTTCCTTTTTCTCGTTTACAGAATTTACTGATATGACCATATTGATTACAGTTATAGCAACGGGGACCAGGCGATTTGGTACTTTTCGAAGTCTTGGGGATATATTTATTTTGCTTTGTGTAAAGAACTGATACGTTAGTATCCTTTACTTCTTGTAGTAACTTTGTTTTGATAGAATCAGTGTTTATCTTTACACCCGAGCTCTCAAGCCCCATGATCATAGGTTTGTATTTCTCTGGCAAACCCGCCAACATTAAAGTACCCAGCCATTCGTCATCTACGCTAAAACCAATATTACGTAACTTGTGTGCGGTGGTTACTATTTTATTTACGTACTTTTCTATACTTGCACAACTTTCTAAAGTCGTATTCACCAAGTCTCGAAGTAACCCAACTTTTCGTGTCAAACCTGAATCCTCAAATGCATTTTGTAAATTTTGCCATACCTCTTTAGCCGTCGTCGCATTTTGCACGTGGATATAATTTATTGGATCCAGTAACAAAATTATTTTCGACTTTGCCTTAAGATCGGTCTTCGGATTTACTGCAGAGCATTTTTCGGTAGGTTCTATACAATCCCACAAGTCTTCGTGCTGCAAATACGTTTGTACTGCAAATTTCCACGTATTGTAATTTTCTCTTCCTAACAGTTTGTCTATATGCACATGAGACAAAGACGTAGCCATTTTGTTACAAAAATTTATTTGTAACACCTAAAAATCAGAAATGACTCGCGAACTAACTTAACTGATTACTACCGGAATCACTATTATTATTATATTACTTTATGAGACATTCTGGGCCCATAACCTGTTGTAATAAATAAAATACGATTTGTAATAATTATTAGTTAGTTATAATATGAAAAGACAGTTACAAAGGAAGAAGAAATTTTGACAGGCAATAGCATGAAGTTTGGTTCCACAAGGTTTATGTCTACATTCCAATAGTTATATTTTAAACTAGCGACCCGCCCCAGGTTCGCACGGGTATTACTATATTTTTTATTGTATCGGACCCAGGAGAAACCTGCGAATAGGATACTGGAATCCCCTGGCTTACCAACTGCAATGGCCTGGACGAAAGTTGACAGAGGACATCTAGGGGGAAGGAAAGGAACCCTTTTAGGATGGGCGGAGGGGAGAAGGCTAGGAAATGTTCGCGAGCCCTCATAGGCCTCAATGTTAATTGCAACTATGAAGTAAACACACTTAACTATTTGCCTAGGGCCGCAACAAATGTCCCCCGTGCATTCAGTGAGAAGACCGAGCGTACAAGTATTGCTTCTTCGGGTGACACTAATTAGGTATCTATAGCCATTAGTCAGGTGATTTCTCCTAGTCCGGTCGCTGCCAAAAGTCACAGGATCACCCGTAGGCGAAGTGAAGTAGGTCAACTAAAAGATTATTTAAAAAAAATAATAAAAATGTTCCAACAGTTTTAGGGTAGATAGGGAACACACACACACATGCACACGCACACACACATTCCTCCGTAGTACAGTACTGCCAACAGGATATTTGACAATATTAAAAATAAAACACTCTGATGATAACCGCATAAGTGATATCATACTTAGAGTTCTTTACTCCGGAGGTGGAAACCTAATTACCAGGTGTAACGAAATATAACTGAATCGAAATGTATAAAACACAAAGAAAAAAAGAAAAAAAGCATGATATTTCTACTTTGGCTGTATACATTTTTTGTAATGTGGATATTATATTATCATTAATTTCCCAATAAAAATGCTACTAAAAGTGTCAATTCCGGTCTAAAGTGCACTTCATTTTAATTTGCAACCAAAACTATTAAATAGACAATTTAATAAGGAATATTTTGTTACTTTAAAATTTGCGAAAAGAACTATTTTTTTTTTTATTTACTTAAATATTTACTTATTGCCGGTGTAACTCGTGCGCCGTAAATGTACGAAACGAAGGCTCAAGGCTATTTGCTCAGGGGAGGGTTTTAATTAAAAATATTTAAAGCCGATGGGGCACGAAAAATTCAGTACTAGAGCCACACTAGAACTTGACCTGTTTTTTTTAACTTAACTCATAACTAGATGGCAATCGGTAACAAGTTTGATGAGGAAGAACATGCGCTCCACATTTAATAATTACGGAATTGTTATCATAGAGGTTTAACTCGCACTTACCTAGTTATTAAATCATGATGAAAATTCGATTAGTGTATCTTACTCAGTTACAATTGTTTATCAAACTAGTTTTGAAGGTTGCGACCTCTAAGATAGCGAACGGTATGACACATGAACCATAAAAGACAATAAAATTTGTGTTCCTTAGAATATACTTATTTGCGAACTGCCTACCTACTTAAAATGCTGTCTGTATCTTTATAACACAATAAAATATTGTTCCCACGTTTACCACGCTTATTTGAAAGGAATAGGAAGGTATACGGTATGAAAATATTATGCTGTTTCTAGCTAATTTAAATGTAAGGAAATCTTTCATTGACATTTGTATTAATCTTTTCCTTAAATTTTAAATTTCTAACTAAGTGGTACCGCTATCCTATTTCAAGAAATTGATTTGCTTTATTTTAAAATTTAATTTAGAGTCCATAATATTTATCACCATTACCATTCATGAAACGAATTTGCAACCTAATTATTAAATTATTTTCTGTAAACATGCGTAAAATCAAAAACTTATTCAATAACATACGAAAGTCAAAAGATCGCGCGGACTTCTTGAGGAAAACTGACGAAAGGTCACGCGCTGTAGGCGTCGTCGTTTCGTCATAAGGTGAGCCGGTGGGTTAATATTTATGTTGGACTAACTCTGACCCGCGGCGTCACCTCAAAGGTCTTCAACAAAATTATAGCCGACCGATTGAAATGTTCTGATTTGTATTACTCCTCCAAATAGAGGGTGTCGCGAGGGAAAGAAATATTGCGTTCGGTTTGGGTAATATGATTGAAAGATTGTGTGTGCATTATGTGTCATACCAATTTTGGCTCACGTAAGTGTGTCGCGTTCCGGGATCAGCCTGTGTGGATCCGGTTACAACAGGCCGGCATAATTGTGTCAACTGTCGAGGGGTAATCATATCCCATCAGTCGACATTTTATTGGACCCCACTCCTCTTACCATCAGGTGCAGTACAGGTCAAATTATTTAAGGGTTGGATTTGGAATTAAAACACAGAACACTGAATAATAACATTTTGTATTACAGACACACTGACCTAAATAAATTAAAATAAATGTCACAATATCATATTCTTTTAGGATGTTCAAGTAATTTTGAAGTTTCTGTACCAAACACAAGGATAAAAAGCAATGCCCTCGTTGCTAAGGAAAATATGAAGACATACGTACGTAAGAATTCTTCTTATTTTGAAAGCATATTCAAACTAAATGTTGACTCATATGACCCACGTGACATTAGCGTCTTGGACGTGATCCTCTCTTAGTAGAGTATTGCCATGGCCAGGAACGGGACAGTATGTTTTAAATAGCTGATAGCCACTGCGTATTGTAAACGTACTAATTAAGAATGTTCCGTAAGAATTTTGAAGGTGTAAAGTCGGCTAGAAGCACCGATAGTCAAATTGGGTGTGGAACGGCCTGCCGAGATAAATGTCCGCAGGTTCAAATCTCAAGGGCACACACCGCTGACATTTCTAAAAAATTATATGTGTATTCTTTGTGATTTATCGCTTACTTTAACGGTGAAGGAAAACATCGTGAGGGTTTCCTCACGATGTTTTCCTTCAATTAAGTACTTGAGAGATTCTCTATAGGAATTTTGAGGGTGTGTGAAGTCTACCAATCCGTATTAGGCTAGCGTGGTGGAATAAGGTCTAATCGCTCTCTGTAGTAGAGGAGGCCCGTGCAGCAGTGGGACACTATATTATATCACAGTGCTGATATTACATTATTTTTTGTTTATAAATCTGCTAAACCTTATTAATTAGGCCAGCGTGGGAGATTAAGACCTAAACCATCACAGTAATAAAGTAAAGTCATGTCCACTATCGTAACATTAAATTATAATTCATGCTAAAAGGATGATATTATATACTATAACTTCAAATTAATTAGTGCTAGACAACCTCAAAGTCAGTTCTTGGAAACAGGGATAATAAACACAGGATATTAAATATGAATACACAAATAAGGACAATAATAGTTATTAGTTTTGTATATCTATTTCAAACGGTAATGGTTCTCGGAAATTCTATATGAGGTAACAAGGCGCTGAAGGAATTTCCGTGGACTGTCCCGCGTGACGTAAATGACTTAAGGAAGTACGCTCGTTTACTATTGTCCTCCGATTGCAAATATAGTTCTGTGTTACGAATCAAATCAAACGGCAACCTATCACCTGCGTCTTTATAACTGAAAGTGGCTTGTTTCAATATAAACTACATTATATTTGTTTTTGCGAATTAGGTCGCGCACCTAAAATATTATTTTGAGATAAAGTATAGTCTGTAAATCGGTTTAGACATTTTGAATAATTTGGAAAAAATAAACAAACAAATATTTTATAGGGCTCTAATTAAAAACATCTGTTTTAAAATAAAAAAAAAACGCATCAAAATCGGTCTATTTTTTTAAGAGTTACGATGCCACAAACAGAACATATAGAGAATATACACATTTTAAACTTATTAAACCCCTTTTTTTCGTCGGGCTTAAAAAGGCATTACCTCCGTGGGTAGTATTTATCAATAATGTAGCACTCCAAGTCCGTCCAGGCGTAGGTATCTACATGCTATTGTCTGGCCTTAGAGGTCTAAAATTATTTCCTTTAGGGAAATCCCTGTTTCTAATATCCTACAGGCTGGTGTAGTAGGTATGAGAAATATCCAAATTACCAAGCTTTTTTTGTCACTACTTTTTGGGGGCAAGGTAATTGTCGAAAGTTGCAAGTTCATAATTTTTACTTACTTTTGTAGTATAATTAATGGCATATTTTCGAATTTTCCCATTGTCCCCAATGCACTGCATATTACTATTGAGTTTATTAAGACCGTAAATGCATATAATCTAGGTATATTAATGTAGAAATATGAATACTTATTACAGTAAAAACTACAACTAATGTTTTGAATGAAATACCAGTTCTGTTAGACAATACATCATTAGCATGCAGATTCAAGGTGATGAGTTATTTACATAAAACTAGACAAGTTCGTTTGTATGTTGTTTTGGACCCCATCATTAGACGTATTATTAACGCCATTTTTAATAAACGATCCCAATCGATTTTTCCATCTTTATTAACAATTGTGGAGTGCAATAAATTGATTGATTGATTTCAAAATGGACGAATCAGGAGAAAGTTTTTTTTATTGGTTCATTTTCAGAACAGGATTGAAGATTGAATTGAAATTGTATATTAAAAAGCCTTTTCTTCACTGTACCGAATTACTGACCTCATTACTGACATATCGTCTGACCTCTGCGCGAGGCAAACACGTGAGGTCACGCAGAAAATTAAATTATTTATTTTATGTCCAAAGAGAATTTTACTTCATGACTACGTTTATTTTTTTTGTTTCTTTTTTAAATTTACGAAAAAGCAAATAAAATCCGAAGTTTAATAATACAAGTATTTATTATGTACCACCAAAAGCAAAAACGTAAAGCAAAAATAATTTTATTTTTGTAATAATAATTTGAACTTGAAGGCGTAGAATAATTGGTAGGTATGCAATAAATATTAATACCTATTAATGGGTAATCGCAAACAAAGACACAGGATGTCTTAACCTTTAAAATATCACATTTATCAAATGATTACCGTAAGAATGAAAAAACGCCATTTTATCTTTTTTTTCTATTGCTTTGAATGACGAGACGACCTTGTCGTTTGCCTGATGATAAGCGATACGACCGCCCATAAACAGTAGAAACACCATCCAACACCTTGAAATATAAAGTATTGTTAGGTATTCCACTGCGCTCGCCATCCCGAGACATAAGATTTTAAGTTTTATTATTTCCAGTACACTAAGTAGTTTTCTAAGTGACAATTATTTTGTTTATTTACATAGCTTTGCCATTTTTTTACGTGCAAACATAAACATCGACTACGGAGTACAGTTTTTATAATTTTCCATTTTATTTGCAGTTCGGCTGTGTATAGTGGAAGGCCGAGGATCCTACAAACGTGCTCCAAAGTACTGCCCTATATTGGACACAGAGAAATCCGGCATCGAATGCGTTTTAGGCACTGACAGGTAAATATAATGACATACTATTAACACAAGTTGCTCGCTTGATGCTAAACATCGCGTCTGCTAGACTGCATTTACACCACACAAAATAATGAACACAAATATTGAACGCATTGCCTTCATTAAAGGCAAACATTCATATTATACTTCTAATATTCAATATGGTAATTTTTTATTCTTTATTTCTTATAAATTACATATTTGCGAAATAAAACTAGTTTTCGGATTTTTTATATCTATCTTATATTTTTTTATTTTATATGAGTCTAACAAAAACAAGTAAGTATATTAGGATTTAAAAAAAGAACACTATTAAATCCGATAGCTAATTTTATATCGATGTATAACATTCGCGTAAACATAAGAAATCATGAGACATATTATTTTCAAAATCAAAATGTCCTTGGTCCCAGGCTGGACTGCCTGCGTCGGATCCACAAGGGTACGGTGGACTTCGGCGTGTTCAGCCCCGAAGACCTGATCGCGACGCAGTGGGCCGACGTCGACGTGCTGGTCACCAACGAGCTGAGGCACAGAGCCAGTGAGTCACGCTTGTTTCCATAGGGGCAGGAAGGGATTATCAATTTCAGGGAACAAACGCCATAGCTAATGTCTTTGGCCGTTTTAATTTAAAATTTTAATCAGTAAAGTATTTTGGAATTTCTCGACAGAAATATTTAATTAAATACAGTTTTGGTATTTATTTAAATACTTATGACGCTAACAAAAATTGTTCGGTTATAAATAGGCAATGAGATGAAGATTTAATATTAGATATGTATTTACCTATTTCTTAACATGAGATAACACGAACAATTTCTGCAAATCTTATAATGTGACATCACAGCCATGAAATCAATAGCAAAGGGATAAATCTTCCGCTTCATTATATAACCGTTGAATTATAATAATTATGTGGCTAAACAAGTTTTCCCACCTGTATATCTATAATTTATTGTGGGATCGTATATTTCTAATAATATTAAGGCAATCATGGCTAAGCGACAAATATACCTAAAATGAGTACATGTATATATATTTGGAACGGCAACGTTTTTCTGCGTCGTTTGATCTTGTAGCTTTCGAACAATTTTAGCATTGAACTATATTTTGATAAGGTAAATAATTTACCTATTATAAAATTTCTTATTAAAATCAAATCTTTAAATCGTTCTACTCAAAAGTTCCCTATGCGTGCTTAGATATGACTGCCTCAGCCCCGGATCTTGAATTTTTTGAAGGCGGGGCAAAATCTGGGTAATGCCGCCCCCAACCACCTATAAGTATTTTTACTTTTGTCATTATCATCATCATCATTTCGCGCTCCGCGGGAAATAATTTATGTGTGTTATATACTGGATGTCTTAGTAGTCAAAGTTGCGTCAATGATGAGTTGTGTATTCGTCTGCCAAGTTTGAATTTATAATAATAATAATATCAGTCCTGTATTATATACTTGCCCACTGCTGAGCACGGGCCTCCTCTACTACTGAGAGGGAATTTGCCGCCCTCTAAATTCGCCGCCCGGGACACGGGCCCTGGCTTGGCTGCCTTTCAAGTGTCATTACTCTTAGAGTCTTGCACCCGAGCGTAACCAAATGTTGGTGTCTAGAGAGGTTCAAAAAATAAAACAACAAAAATGTGCATTAAATAACATTTATTAGAAAAAAAATAGAAAAGACTAAAAAGTAAATTTTTGAAACAAATAAACTACATCTCAGAGGGGCGGCGGGTTGTTTGCACCACTAATCCTTCCTTCCTGTGACAGCAATGGCCTTGTACCTTTGCATAGGACCAATGATAAAAGAAGTATAGAGGATGGGTAATATGGTCACGTGACATGCGGCACATTTAATGCATAAAATGGTGCCGACTCCGCCCCTTACAATAGTGATATGCTAGTACCGAAAATTTTGTATCGACATCGAAGAATTAAGAGAGACAAACAAGCCCCAAAAAGATCAAATACGAAAGGGGTTAGGAACTACCATAATATAAATATAACAAACCATAATGTAAACCAACAAACTGAAACTGATTTATAAGTAACAATTGTTAAACAAAGCAGTACCTGTTGTGACAAACATCCAGTTGTGTTTGATCTATATTTGTATATTGCACTATTCCTTGCTAAAAATTTAAGTTACAGATTAAGATATTTATTTAATACATGATAAATGGAATAAGATAGCGTAGCCAGCAATTATTTGGTTGGTTTTATTTTATTTTATTATTATGCTCTTTGATCGATAAACATAACTATGGTTCTGCAAACTAAAATCAATGACCGTAAAAATGGTGGATAAGATAATCAATTATAATAATTATTTGCAATAACAACAATATGATTATGTATCTATTTCCGTGCATGCAAAGGTTGCTCGAAACATAAGACCGCCAATTGTAAAAATATATCTTACATTTCATCTTTATGTTGTTTCTTTTATGTTTATCTATTCTTTTATGTAACAATTTTAATTTTATTCATAGCAATATATTAAAGTAATATTACTATTAGGTGAAGTATAATAATCATTACTATTTTACTTATCGGGAATATTGTTGGAAAACAGTTATCTTTACTCGCGTTAATTAAACGTGTGGTTTATGCATATCTTCTCAAAATGTAAAGAAATATGTATTTGGTGTAGGATTCCAATCACGTCGCTCAATATTCTCAATTCATTTTGCCTTGGTTTTTAAATTTTTTGGTTATCTTAAAAAATATTCTAATTTCACTTAGTTCGTCGTTCTGAATAATACAATATTGATGTGTGCTCTAACATTCTTTCAAAGACAAAAACCGTAACTGATAAACGGGCGTCTGTTAAAATATCGATATCAATAATTTCTAAACAAATCCACCCATCCCTAAGCTCGTGTGTAAACAACCATAATGATTTTAATGGATATAAATCACGCCTAAAAGAGTTCTAAGCTTATCAAACAAGATCCACATATAATTTTAATTGATAAAAACACATCCAAAAAGTAAATATACAAAGATATTTACAAATTTTCGGTAAAAACAGTTACTAACCTATGAAAAGATATTTCGGGGTCTTTCTTGCGTGAATTCGATTTGCATCCTTTCACACAACACTGAGTCACTTTCGAAACTTAACAAATACACTAATAAACAAACTTAACAATTGAGAATATGATTATATTACTTTAAATTCAATATTTATGAAGATTTGTTTACATCGTCTGACACTACATGTACTTGCTGACTGGGCTACGATAAATGGCGTTTCGGCCGCAAGGCGGTCCCAGCGTGTTGAAGTAAACGAAATAGTGCCATATTCGAAGAAAGCAATTATTTTTGTCTTTGTTTGTTGCGTTCCAAATAAGCTTTGAGTAAAAGAGATAGACATATATATTGACATTCTGCGTCGATTTCCCTAACATAAATATAACTTATTCATATAGCTAACTTTTGAGGCCTGTCCTCTTTATATTTAGTCATTGCATAGGACTGACAGAAGCTAATATTTGCGGTGTCTACCTGTACACACATTTCCTGTATGGCTTCAAAAAGTAGAATTTGGAATCTTAATTATTATTATTATAATATTAATGTACCTCACAAACTAGTTTAATATTTCCTTTGTAGTTTATTAATTTCCATATATATATTTAATTCTCTTTGTTATTATGAAAAAAGAAGATAATTCTCATGGCGATTTGCATAACAACCTGTATTTTTCATTGTAAAAAATATATTAGGCGACAGTTAGTATCGACACTTCGAGATTATTTGAATTTATATTTGATTTTGACCTTAATGTTCAGGGCCGTACGAGCGCCGCGTGGTAGCTATAGTGAACCGCAGGATCCTGCCGGACAGCTCGTCCAACCTGCACGCCATCCTGCGCAACCGCACGCTGTGCCATCCAGGGGTCGGGCTCGATGACCTACGACCGCTCAGCGAGACCCTCTCCGCGGTGAGTTTTTCAATGATGATTGATGCTTCGACTGTCTATAGTATAGTAATATTGTATATAGCTTACACATTGTAATAGTATCAGCCCCGTATTATATACTTGCCCACTGCTGAGCACGGGCCTCCTCTACTACTGAGAGGGACTAGGCCTTAGTCCACCACGCTGGCCTAGTGCGGATTGGTAGACTTCACACACCTTCGAAATTCCTATAGAGAACTTCTCAGATGTGCAGGTTTCCTCACGATGTTTTCCTTCACCGTTAAAGCGAACGATAAATTCACACAGAATACACACATGATTTTTAGAAAAGTCAGAGGTGTGTGCCCTTTTGATTTGAACCTGCGGACATTCGTCTCGGCAGTCCGTTCCACACCCAACTAGGCTATCGCCGCACACTTCATGTAATATAATAATGTAGTTTCAATTACCGATACAAATCTGTAATCTGTATAACACTAACTGCGCATGTTATTGTGGAAAATTATGGATAATTATTAGGTACACTCGATTTTCAATAGCATTATGCCTGTCCGCATTGCCGTCGAAAAAAAAATATTAATTTCATAAAAAACAATAAACTGATACATTCCTTATCCATCTGTAGTATCTAGAGTCCCTGGTGATGGAGAGGTCGTGCGACCCGAAGCTGTCCCTAACAGAGAACAGGATCAAGTCCCTGGCAGGGTACTTCGGCCGCGCGTGCAAGGCTGGCGCCTGGGTGCCGGACATGGAGCGGGATGCTGAACTCAGTAAGTGTTCTGCCGACCCTTTCACGGATTGAAATAATTGTCTACTCTCAAAATTGAAATGGTGTCTAGATGCACGAATTGGTCTTGTTTCTTTCGTCCAAAATTTTACACTGGTTTCGTGTTTATACTTCTAGCAAAATCTAAACTTGTTAACATTTGTAATGATAAAATAATCATACTGATATACATGAAATTACGCTATACGTATATGAGATATATAAGTTATTTGACGTTGTATTAATAAATAAAACCACCTAATCGTATTTACTTCTGCTAACGTTGTGACTACTTTCCTGATAAAGAATAATTTGACCAAAACTTGCAGTTTTACTTTTCTATTTTTTTTTTATAATTTTGTAGTTTAGTGCGAATGTAGCGCATTAGGGCGCGTAAAATTAATATTATTTTTTACTGTTAGTTATTTTATTTGACACGTGCAGTTCGAGTAACTTATTGTAAAGTGTTATTATAAAGAAGTATGTGGTTTCATTTAGTACCGCAATGTCATAAAGACCCTTTATTATGTTAGTTTAATGTTTAGTATTGTTCAACAGAGCGTAAGTACCCGTCGCTGTGCGCGGCGTGTCGCTTCCCGTCCAAGTGTGCGGCGAACGATCCTTACTGGGGGGACCTCGGCGCGCTCAACTGCCTCGGCGAGGGCGCCGGTGACGTCACATGGGCTGAACTGGATGACGTCAACACATACTTTGGGGTGAGGGTTTAGATTGAATATCGTTTAAGAATCAATCGTTTGTATCAGTATCCGGGTCGAAGGACCAATATGTATTATGTTAAAAAAAATCAAGTTTTTATGTGTATTATTATAATTTTAATTGACTATGTTTATTCGTGGTGGAAAACAGGGGAGATTTATGGAGAGATTGATATTATCACGCAATTTTGTAATTGAATTTTCGATGAAAAATTTGATAGAGGTTCAAAGATCTTGAGTATCTATTTCTATTTTAATTCAACCAATTTGTTTCCAGTTAACTCAGAGGCTGCCGATGTATTCATACCCGTCGACTGAGAGGTTCGCGGTGCTGTGCCGCGACGGCACCTGGCAGCCGCTCAACAACAACACCGAGCTCTGCACTTGGCTGCACCGGCCCTGGCCCGTCGTCGTCGCCAAGAGGTAGGTTTCCTGTTTATAGCTCATGCTACTCAACTTGAAAATCACGCTGGAGCGCATTAACTAGATTGTGAATCTTGGTCCGCTTAGGTTCTATGCTAGGAGTGTAGTACCAGCGATAAAAATAGATGCAGGACATGGTATAACTATAAGTCAAGTTGCATCCAATCAATTCACCATAGTGATTAGGAATTGGAGAATATTCAAGTTACTGCGAATCGAAATGCTTTAGATAAATGAACACAGGGTCTGATATATTTGTATCCGCTCAGATAGTAAGCCGTAAACTGTAAAACCCGCCATAGTGGTCCCCGTAAGTGTAGCGGTTCGGGCACAGTGTCAACTGGCGTTCATGACTATCTGGGCATCACACCGTTTACAATCCAGTCCACTGGGATCACGATGTCGTTAATCTAATGGGGTATGTTATCAGGAAAGCGGCGGCGGCGGTGTCGTCGCTGGCGGCGGTGCTCAGCAACAGCACGGTGTCGGTGGACGAGCACTGGGCGGGCGCGCTGGCGGCGCTGCTGGAGAGCACGCAGGCGACGCCGCGGGAGCTGCGCCCGCCGCGCGCGCCGCTCGACTACCTCGCCTGCGCCAAGGGCTTCCGCGAGGCGTACAGCCAGACCGGCTGCGACCCGCCCAGGTGAACACACGTATTCTTAATAAGCCAGGTGTTGAGTTCTTTAGATATTAGTAATTGTCCTTTAAAATTCTTTTGAAAAGTCGAGGTTTTCATGTTTCGGCTACTTCATGTTTTGATGCTTTCAGATTGGTCATGTGCTATATGCTGGTGGTAGGGTATATTTATATCCGCCCGGATAGCGACCACCATACACAAAGTGTTAAAAGCCGCCATAGTGGCCCACGTACGTGTGTCGCATTCCTGCCGGCATAATTATGTCAACTGCCGAGGGATAATCATATCCCGTTAGCCGACATTGTATTGATCCCCAATCCACTCACCACCAGGTGCAGTGCGGTCACTTTGCCCTTCAAGTATGAAAAAATATTGTCAAGAGATCCATGTCAAGCCATCTGTTAATAAAACCACTGTGACGGATCACTATTATTTAATATGATATCTTATTTAAACTTAATGAACTACATTATTGTGGCTGCTCGCCGGCAGCCCGTGACAGGAAGAAGGAAGAGGAGGCGTGTTGCCACAAAAACAAATTAAATTACATATTAACAAATGTTACCCTAAACAAATATAAATGTACCCATTCAACACCATCATAGAGTAAAGATGGTATGTAACCATTTGTTCCAGGCACATCACGATGTGCACGACGTCGATGCTGGCGCGGACCAAGTGCGACTCGCTGAGCGAGGCGGGCGCGGTGTACAACATCGTGCCGCCGCTGCAGTGCGTCGTGAGGCCGAGCGTCGAGGAGAGCCTGCGCGCCGTCAGCGAGGGGGGCTGTGACGTCACCGTGGCTGACAGCGACTGGCTTATCAGAGGCATTAGGTACGATGAATTTCGATTCTTTGAAGCAATTTCAGAACGAATTTATTATGTCAAGTAAAGGAGAACACGAGCAACGTAGGTAATGTACACATATAATTTTTTGGGGAAATTTATAACGGGTTAATAAGTTACGTTCTTATTCAATATCTATCTTTGTTTCTAATAATAATACGATATTCGTTCCAGAGACTACAACCTTTCGCCGTTGCTGCACGAAATATCTCCAATTGTGGAACAAATGAGTACCGTCGTCGCATACGTGAGAAGTGACAGCAAAATAACCAAAATGGCCGATTTGCGCGGGAAACGCGCCGCATTTTCTGTGTACGACGGCGTGTCGTGGCATTCGGTTTTACGTTACGTTACACAGAAAAACAATATGAGTTGTAAAGATTATATGGACGGTTACTTCAAAGAGATGTGTGCGCCGGGAATTAACGGCACAGAGAGGCTGAAAAATTGCTACGAACCTGGAGAGCAGAACGCGCTTAAATCGCTCGCCGATGGGAAGAGTGATGTTGCTTTCGTCAGTATGCGCGCTTTTAATGAGTACAAAGGTTGGTAATGTTTATCGTGCACTATGAAATTTTTTTTTGACATACCTGTTCCTGATGTATAATTTTACGAGTTGGCAACTTGGTCAAGGGACTCCTTTGGCTAGTAATTTTTAAAGTCTTTAATTCATATACATTCTTTTTAAACCTAACAGACATGACAACAATATTTTCTTATGGTGTATGTTTTTTGCAGCCAATCAAATTTCTGGAAGCGCCAACATTGGTCCTTTGTGCCCCGAGGACAACAAAATGTATTGTTTCATGAGTTGGTCAAACATTGGACACATATTCTCGAAAAAGAACCTCACAGCGATGCGACGACAGGAAATAATAAACGTTTTTACCAAGTTGGACAAAATGTTTGGCAAACATCCTCCGTTCCACACCCCTATGTTTTCTATGTACGGGCCTTTTAACCATAAGTTGGACGTTTTGTTCCATAATAACACAAGATCTTTAGCGTTAGACAATATGTTAATAAATCATCCCTACGACAAAATACCTATGAATTTCGAACGACAAATTTTGAATGTAACCGATTTTGCGTGCGATTTTGGCGCGAAATCAACGCCATCTTTATTTTTGATCTTAGCCAGTCTAGTCGCTTATATTTTTTATAGTTGATGTTTTTTATAAATAAAAAATTGTTGTGCATTTACAGCCTTCCTAATAAACATTATTCAACTGTGTGTTACGTGACTGCCTTCCTCGTATAATTATTTTTTTGGAGTCGAAGTAACAAAACTTTAATAAAGTTCATCACACTTGAAAAATATTTATTAGTATGGCCTTTTATTAGTAATAAAGATTTAAATTGATAGTGAGACTATTATTTATTATGACCATTTGAGTAATCAAGTAATCAATGATGAATTAATAAATAATTTATGTTGCTGAATACGTAAAGTTTTCCAGGACAGGCTTGTGTCCCAAAAAATAAAGATATTTAATAATATTAGTGGTTTTAAAAATGAGTTGGAGTAGGCTGCCTCAATATCACACCACATACCTCTTGGGTCGTAAAGTAAATATGTAGATACTTGGATTACTTATTACGTACTTACTGTAGTTAAAGTATGAAGTCTATTCCTGGATTAGTAAATAGCCCGTATAGTCCGCGGTCTATGAGCGGCAGCCTCTTAGGGGTGGCAGATTTCAGAGGACGCTCTCTCGATTTAATTAATCATTCGTTTAATTTAACTTTAGTGCCTTCCATAATATGAAGTATTTTAGAAACCTACATATATATGTATAAATAAACCTACCTACATGGGGCGGCGGAAATAAAGTGGCCTAGATTCATAAAAAATATAAATCCGGCACTGATGAAATCAGTCTACAGGTTAATACTGAAAGTGTATCTACCGAACATCACCGCCGCCTCAGTCATCATAACCAATTTTATGTGTAGCATATACAGAAAAAAAAACATAGTTTACATGGTAAATTAACATATTTACCTACTTACCAGAAATGTAAACAAATACATAGAGTTTTTATTATAATTCCCTACATACAGTATGACCTGCTAATTCTGCCTTCCTGTAAAAAGAATAGTGTGGTGCAATAGGAACGGTTTAAATAAACAAAATCAAATACGCACGCACGTACGCACGCACGTACGCACGCACAAGTTGAATTATATACCAAATACAAAAAAAAATACGGCCTTATTCGAAACGGGGCCATTTTTCTTTGTATCTCTTGTCAGTGCCAGAGCGATGCCCTCGGCGGGAGCAAGAAGAAAAAGTAGATTTTGTAGATGCTTCAGATGCATTGGCAAACAGAGGTGACCTAAAAAATATGGGTTCCCAGTTGGATATCGCGCGAGGTCCCTCGTCTAAGCGGGAGGCCCCGGGTGGTTACCCGGTTCCCGCTTTACTCCTCTCTTAAGGCCGTCACTGATGGACCAAATAAAAATAATAATCATTTTAAAAGCCATAAATGTTTTTATTGTGGGTGAAATAAATAGACTTACGCCCGAATACTCAAACGCCACTTAAATATTTAAGATGGCCTCACGGATTTAAGCATTCGTTATCTTTGAAATTGGTATACTGAAACGTCACTTATTTCCTAACCTTAAATTTAAGGCGACGAAGGTTTAAGGTCCGCTTATTGATTCAAACGGTATTCACAAACCCTGCTTAAAGTTTGACAGCTATTTAAGGCCGCCTTATATGGCTGTTAATTGAGATTAATTTGAGAGTGCTTGCGACTACTCTCAAATCTTTACGCGAAAATATTTATTGTTGTGTTAGTTGTTATTATATTCTCTTTCGATTTAATAAAATGTCTTTTTCTTCACTATCATCACTGTCTGAAGAAAAATATAGGGTCAATCGAAGAAATCGAGAGAAATTAGACACTTTCGAAGAGTATTTATGTTCATTAATTCAGGAATTGTCCTAAATTATGCTTTTAATTCAGGAATTGTCATTTCAGCAATGTTCATTCATCATATTGATTTAAACTGGATATTGATCCAGCCTAGCCGGTCATAAAAAGAAATACCAGATATTTATTGCCCTTCGTTTCTTTACCACAGGCACCTATCAAAGGGTCATCTGGGTACATCATGGTGTACTCATATTATGGCACTAGTTGTGCCTGTGCTTATATCATGGAACTAGTTGTGCCTCTGCCTACCCCTTCTAGGATGATTAGCTTTATTATGTGTGTATGTAACAGTTTTAAAGGAAATAAATTTTATTGAAAGTCAACATGTCTGAATGAAGAAATAATTATTAGAGAAGCAAACAGAAACTTTATTGTAATTATTATATTATTTAATTGTTATTCTTATATATCAGAGATATAAACATTACATTACAGACATTTTGCTACACATAGTACATATATATAGATATGAGTACAATATGGTACATCATATTGTACTCATATCATGGAACTAGTTGTGCCTGCGCTCATATCATGGAACTAGTTGTGCCTCTGCCTACCCCTTCTAGGATGATTAGCTTTATTATGTGTGTATGTAACAATTTTAAGGGAATTTAATTTTATTGAAAGTCTGAACATGTCTGAATGAAGAAATATTTATTAGAGAAGCAAGAAGAAACTATATTGTAATTATTATATTTTTTAATTGTAATTCTTATATATCAGACATATAAAATTTTATTACAGACATTTTGCTACACATAGTACATATATATAGAAGATGCTTGCAGAAGTCTATTTCTTGAATAAATTATTGATTGATTGATTGATTATATAAATCATACAAGAGAACCCACGGCCTCTCACTTCACAGCCGGCTACTCGCCCTCAGCTCACTGCTTGTGTTCCTCACGAGAGCTGCCAATAAAACAAATATTTTTAAAAATTATTTAAAAAAAAAACATTATCAGCCACATGATATCCATTGCTGAACAAAGGCCTCCCGCAAAAATTTCCAGATTGAATGTCGGAAGCAGTCCGCATCGAGCAATGCCCTTTTTTCTTAATTCGATGGGCCTCCAAATAAATCCAATACTTACTTTTTCACTATATCCAGCAGTTCTTGTTTTTCTATTTAGGTATCATTTCAACCAATTTTTTGGGTTTTGTTATTTGCAGACTGCATTGATTATATAATTACAAAATAGAAACTTCTGTGGTAAGACACGAAATAAGAATTATGTTGTTAACAAACAGAAAATAATCACTACGATTTTTTTTTTTTTTTTTTTTTTTCTTCATGGCTTCGCACGTCTAGTGCATTTAGCCAAAGACAAGTTGATGCAAATATTCATAATATTGGCTTGCGCAGCTTGAGATTGCAATGTTAGGTTTCTTTGCTGACGGTTTTTGCATAGGACAAAGGTAGGGAAACAGTTTGAGATATAAAATTAAGACTGGTAAAGAAATTTAGAAAAGAGGATATCAGGAGGGTTTGAAAGGAAAAAGGAAAAACTATGCCTTACATAAAATAAAAATTAAATAAAAATACAATTTACAAAAACATAACACTAATGATGGATGAGGATGAAATAATTACAATTTTATATTGTTCTTAATGAAAAATGATGCAATACATTTATACACAGAAAAATTATTTGTACTAAGTAAAGAGAGGATAGAAGATGGAAAAGGAATACAAAGGTCTAGAAGGGAGCAAATCATAGATGTACGGTCAAATTGAGAGCAAGAAAACAGAATATGATTTAAGTCGCCAACATCTGATCCACAAACGCACATAGGGCTGTTTACTATATTGAGTCTGGCGAGGTGAGCAGGGACACAAGTGTGACCAAGCCTAATACGAATAAGAATAGAAGTCTCGACCTTGTCAAACTTAACTCTGAAAACCACGGTTTCGTTGGGATCTGAGGCTGGATGACGGAGTAGTAGCGGCCCTTCATTATGCAACTAGATGACCATGTTTCTTTCCAAGAGTCTCGTAGAAAAATTTCGGCAATGATTGTAAGTCTTGACTGTAGTTTTTAAATGGAAATAAGTCACCACTTTGCACCGCATCCTTAGCTAGTTTGTCGACGGTTTCGTTGCCGTGGATTCCAGAATGACTAGGAATCCATACAAAATATAATAAGTATCCCCTCAAAATACATTTGTGCGCCAACTCTCTTATTTGGAGAATAACTGGCAAAATACCGTTATATTTAAAAAGGAAATTTAAAGATGGCTTGTAGAGCACTTAGCGAATCGGAAAAGATAACAGCTTTATTTAATTTAAGTAAAAGAACATATTCTATAGCCTTCAGTATTCCAAAACATTCGCCAGTAAAACAGATGATTCCGGAGGAAGCTTAATTTTTTGAACGATCTTGTATTGAGAGTGAAAAACACCAATGCCAACACATTCCGAAAATGAAAATTTAGAAGCATCTGTGTACAGGTAATGGAAGCCCTCAAAACGTTCTTCAAGAAATGCGTTGAATGAGATTTTTATATTGGGCGCAGTTTTATTAACACAGTCATAAATTATACTAGGAGAGAAAATTAACGAGTTGTAGCAGTTGTTGAAGAGCGGGAATTTATTAAAACGATGAGTGGGGGCCGGGATGGAAAAGATTTTTTTATAACTTATAATTAGGCATGGAGGATTACGGGAACGATGACTAGGTATAGTGGAATAGTATTTAGACAGAGCTTCCAGTAATGGAAAGAGGGATGGGAGGAAAATTGAATAATTTTAAATAAGTATTTATCAGCAAGGTATTGCCTCCTGTGACATAGTGGAGGTTCACAACACTCCACTTGCAATGCATTAATAGGGCTAGATTTCATTGCCCCTGTAATTATGCGTAGTGATTTTGATTGAAGGTTATCTAATTTTTAAAAGAATAAGCTGCACCTGGTTCCAGCAAGAATGAACCATAATCAAAAATGCTTCTAATTATAGCATTATAAACAAGTTTTAATGAATGGGGTGGGCGCCCCACCACACACCAGATAAACATCTTAGCATGTTAATGTGGCGCTCAACCTTATTAACAACGTAGTCGCAATGTGAAGTACCAGAAAGTTTAGAGTCCAAGACTACGCCTAAATATTTAAAATTATTTTTGACTGGGATTGGAGTATCACGGTAAATAACGTTTATTGTTTGGGGACTCCTTTTAATGCAAAATAAAACTGCTGCACTTTTAGAAGTGGAAATATCTAAGCCGTTTTGGAGAAGCCATAACGATAGAGATTGAAGAGCAGAGTTTAAAACTAAACAAGCGTGTTCTACTGAATGGGAACTATAATATAGTAGTAAGTCGTCCGCATATTGTAAAACTTGAACATCATTATTAAAAGAGCGGTCCAAGTCGTACGTGTATATATTGTATAACAAAGGACTAAGTACCGAGCCTTGCGGAAGCCCTTTCCATACATGTCGAATTAACTGTTGCTGAGTAGTTGAAATGCTAACCGTACGATCATGTAAAATGTTTATTATGAAATTTGAGAGATTTATTGGAACGCTGAGTGATTGTAATTTCTTATGCAGGATAGATAATATGACGTTATCATAAGCCCCATTTATATCTAGAAATACAGCAACTGTCGAGCAATTTTTGAGAAGGATAAACGAACATCTGTAGTAAAAAATACTTAAACAGTCGAATGTACTTTTCCCTTTCGAAAACCGTATTGAGTTTTGGCAGTAAGCTCTTTATTTCTATGTACCATTCTAGCCGATTTTTAATAAGATGCTCTGCTATTTTCATTAGAACCGGACTGAGAACGATAGGACGATATGATGAAATATCAGACGGAATTTTACTAGGTTTGAGAATTGGCAACACCACATGACGTTTCCACATCTGAGGAATGTTTCCTGTTGTCATTACGGAATTGATAAGAGATAAATAATAAGAATGAACAGTGGGACTAGCATTAGATAAAAATGAGTATGGGATGCCATCGATACCTGGAGATGAGTCTACAGTATTAGAAAGGATACCTTTCAATTCCTCAATATTGAAAGGGATTTTTAATGACGTGTCATCAGAGGTTATATTGGATTCCACACGAATTACCGGTTGTAAAGTAACTTCTTGAGGTACCCAGGGAGGAGCTAATGTATCTATAAATTCACCTGCTAAATTATCCGGGATACGGGAAGTAGTGTGGTCGGAAAATGCAGACCGGAATCTCCTAATATTACGCCAAACAGCTGAAGGGGTGTATTCGGTGAAATGACAGAGCAAAAATTATGCCAACTCTCTCTTTCTTCAGTTTATAGAGTTTTCGAGTCTGTGTAATGATACTAGAGAGGTATATGAAGTTTTCTTGGGTCATATTTAAACTATATTCTATTTCAGCTTCTTTACGTTTTTAGCTGCAGCTGTGCATTCGAGTCCCACCACGGAGGCATTGGGATCTTCCTAAATGAATGATTATTTTTACTGGGAAAGCATCATCTGCAGCGGAAACAAGAATTTTAGCTAATACTTCTGCACAATCCTGCTCATTTCCATTATTGACAATTGGAAGAGAAGATAGCTGATTGTCAACATAATTTTATAATTTAGCCAAGTGCTGCTCTTACTATGTGGAAGTTTGTGTTTTAAGTGAGATATTCTAGGTTGTGAATGGGATTTGGGAATGGAAAAGATATTTTTGATAGGGAAATGATCACTACCATATTGTTGAGGGAAGGGTGCACCAAGTGAGACGAGAAGCAGT